>NC_056580.1:1628766-1676266 GCF_018340385.1 Cyprinus carpio
TTTTTTCTACCAATATTTGTTTGAAACGATTCGTAAACTGTTTGTGAATTGCTTGAATGCAATGGAGAATGTGGTTTAGAGGTAAAACTGTGAAATGGGTTACAATGTGACATGATCTTGAAAATATATGTAAATAAATATAAAATACACTTAAAAGGCCATGCAGGCACATGGGGGGAAATGATTCACTAATATGAATTCCCAAAGGAAATTAGTGATTAAGCTTTAATGACATAATGTCCATCACCACATAAAGGTTGAACGTATAGTATTTAAAAAGTATAGCCAAAGTAATATAAGAAGTTGTATAATATTTCAATCCCAATGCTGTGATCATATTACAAAGTTCTGCTTACACAGAGATAAATCCAACCACAGGAATTATGTCAGTATTGTTGAAAGGTATCCCCACCTCAAAAGGATAATTTAGGCAAATTTAAAGCTCAAATAGCACATCTTTACTAAATAATCTATCCAAAATAGTAGCAGCGTGTTTCTGTTTTCAAAATCCTCTTTTGCACTGGGCCCATAGATCTCCACTGTAAGTGCATTACTGTAAAGATGATAAAAATAAAAATAAAAGTCAAGACAGTTATTTTGGTGATAATGGACATTTTACCACAAAAACATGTTGTCGATCTTAATTTAAGAGCTTAATTTATGTTGGACCTGAACTTACTGTATAAAGCAGAAGATGAATACAGTTCATCAACACCACAGAATGAGGTGAGAAACATGCACAAGAGGTTATTGATGCTCCTCGAAACATTCATACTACTGAGGCGCTGCGAAAATTTCAATGTCTTGCTCTGAGAAGTACTGGGAAGTGCACTTCCCCTCTGCCCCTCAATTCTTCAGTCGCCTTCAAGCAGGACAGACAGTATGAGCACTAATGCAGGTGTTTGACTGTGCTGAGTGCAGACGGACGGGCCGCTCTTTGATCTTATGTTGCCTCTCATATTAATGGGACTGGAGATAGAGCGGCCTGAGTTCCTGTCTGCGCTTCAGTCTTTCTGTAATTCAATCCCTCATTTCTGCCCCATTACTGCTCCTCATCTCTCAGTTCATCCCTTACTCTGTGCCTCCTGTGTTTCTCCTCATTTTCTAATTTACTCTTTCATTCCAGCTCTCAAACACCACTCACCCTGTTATTAGAGGTACAGAGAGTACAGGTTTTTTTCCTAATGACTCCCACTTGATTTAACAAGCAGTTTCCGCAGTTAGGGGCCGTGTGCTAAAGTACAGTAGTGTTAAAGTACTGTATGAAGCAGCATGCAGCAAAGTAAACATTTAAAACGGTAACTGTCGTGCATTTTAAATGAAAAAGGGGTTATTTTGCAATTTTAATGCAGTTTTGTGTTGAAAATACCTTCAGGTTAAAATTTGTATTTACCTTTCAATTTATTTGATGAAATAATGAGCCAAGAAAGAGATGTTAAAGAGTACATTCAGTAAGAATTGGAGTTTTTTGGCTTTTTGTCCTTGTCTATTAGTCCTGCCCTTAAAAGCTGAGAAACAGAAAAAAAAAAATAGAAAAGAAAAAAGGTTTTAGAAAACATACAAATTTAAAATTGTACAGCCTTTTTCTTCCGGTAAAAGGGATCAGAAATAGTGCCACATTTTTTACGTTTAATTGCTTCTTGCACCTTTTGCAGCACATTAAAAGTGAAATATCCAGTGACATTTATCCGAAACAGATCAATGCAACAACATTTTATTATGTTGGTTGTTGATGTACATATCACAGCAGTTAGGAAATTAAATGTCCAGTGAGTGGTGCTAAAAAGTGAATGCTCTATCAGGTTGGAAAAGAACATACCTAAACTAGCCTAACCAATAGTTACACAGCAAACATGAGACAAAATACATAAGCTGAACCAACCATGCTATTTTAGCTTTAACATGTCTTTAAACTCTTTTATTCATATCCAAGTGCTCCACATTGTGTGGTGCTGTACCAGGTGAGCTACAGAGCAAGTTTACTATGACAGAAAAGCCATATATCGAGTTGGATAGGTTATGCAAACATCAAAATGTATAAGTTTGCAAATCATGCACTATGGTGGAAGAACACTGAATTCATAACATAACATTGTGCAAATAACTCAATATAAATTAATAAACAACCTACACCAAGTCCCTGTTGAAGAAACAGCATATCTTGGTTATGTATTGCTGGTTAGTTATGTTTTGAAGCTGGGATGCTGGTTTGAGCTGGTTTAAGCTGGTCCTTTGCTGGTTTATGATGGTCCTTTGCTGTTTTATGCTGGTCCTTTGCTAGTTTAAACTGTTCCTTAGCTGGTCATGTGCTTGTCCTAAACTGGTCTGACCAGCTTAAGACCAGCACATGACCAGCTAAGGACCAGCATAAACCAGCAAAGGACCAGCGTAAACCAGCAAAGGACCAGCTTAAACCACCTCAAACCAGCATCTCAGCTTCAAAACATGCCTAACCAGCATATGCTGTTTTTTCAACAGGGCTAGTATTCATTTCAGCTTTGAAACTGCAATGGTTTCAAAAGCTGAAGCAGCTCTTACATTATCATGTTACTCTCTGAACCTCTGTGATGTAGTCATTCATTAGCAGAGTCGCCAGCGTGTCTTTAATGCGAAGAATCAGCAGCATTGATCCGCTCCTGTGAAGCAGAGAGTCTTCAGGGAGGAGTGTAGTACTGAGGAGACACCTCACTTCAGATGGCTTCATCCTGAGTGTTTATGATGGCTCTTATCATCTCTCTCTGAGGACTCTGCTGCTTTATGATAGTAAGATTAAAAAGTACAGACTGAGAGGTGGTGGTGGTGGGGGGGTGTAATGATGAAGCCCCTTTAGAATCCCCTTAGAGGGAAAAAAGACCACTGTTTACTTTATAATTGCTTTAAATTTAACAGGCTAATTAACAGGTGTTTCACAGCATAGCTGTTACTATATTTTGCATTTTTGCATGGCTGAAACACTATATTGACCAATCAACATCCAGAATCAGAGCTATACATAATAACTACAGTGTTTGATTGCTTCTCAATGAGAAGGCAGCATCCTATTAGGGCCACATATCATAGGCCATCTCAGTCAGAAGGATCCTTGTAAGGCAGCCATCATTTTGTGTTCTTCATTGCATGCTTTGAAGGGTGCATCAAGCATATCCTTGGTGTTCTCCAGTCACCCATAATTCTGTGCACACATTCCAATTCACAAAAAAAATGGCAATGATCTCATCCAATTTCATTATGTAATGCAAGACGAAAAATAGTTTTCTTCCGTTTTATTGTAGATCACATAATTCCATCCAAGTCCATGATGCAAACCACTGAAAGACCACCAATGGTTATCCTTCACTGTATTACATTATTAGAAAGTCAATTAATATGAAGTGTTTTAATATAAATTATTTTTCCAAAATGTATTTTTGTGAAATCTTTATGACGTAGCTATGTGGACTTGGTATGTATTTCCTGTTAAGATTGAAATGCAATGAGTGATAATGACACTACAAATGAAAATAATAACTTTTTCTCCTCTTCCATTCACAGGGTCTTTCAGAAGCGAAGGAATTAAAGCATCTGATGTCCTTCTTGTGTTGAGAGAAAAAATAGCATTTGTATCAGGTGAGTGTGAGATGTGTGTGATGTTTTGAGCGTGTCATTCTGTTGTTATTTACTCACTCACACATTTTGAAAATGAATGATGGTTGACACTGGGACTTCCTCATTTGGCTCTGGTGTTGGTGGTACATCCAGCTACAGTACATCCAGATCTGTTATGATCTGTTCTTAACTGATGCTGATGTGATGGGACTCTCCTCACTTCTATGAAATATCTGTCTATCAGGTTGGGTGTAGAGGGGTTTGCTCGCAACTTCACAAATTTTAACCTGTGGCTGTTTCACATCCTTTGGTGTGTTAACATCTGGCTGAATTTAGTGTGCTTGTTCAAGCACCCCATACAGAAGTCAAAATATTAGATTTGAAGCACAGTAATTTGTGTGCTAGTTAATCTTGTAAGATTTGAGATTTGAGCAGCCATCAAATGCCTAATACAGTCACTGTCTGTCCATCCACAGTAGTAAGTAAGTAAGTTAGTGAGTGATGTGACATACAGCCAAGTATGGTGACCCATACTCAGAATTCGTGCTCTGCATTTAACCCATCCAAAGTGCACACACACACAGCAGTGAACACACACCCGGAGCAGTGGGCAGCCATTTATGCTGCGGCGCCCAGGGAGCAGTTGGGGGTTCGGTGCCTTGCTCAAGGGCACCTCAGTCGTGGTATTGCCCGCCCGAGACTCGAACCCACAACCTTAGGGTTAGGAGTCAAACGCTCTAACCACTAGGCCACGACTTCCCGAATTTATATCTATCGTAGAATTTGAATGTTTCATACTTAAAGTGGTCATATGATGTGATTTAAATTTTTCCTTTCTCTTTGGAGTGTTACAAGCTCTTGGTGCATAAAGAAGATCTATAAAGTTGCAAAGACTAAAGTCTCAAATCCAAAGAGATATACTTTATAAAAGTTAAGAGTCAACCACGCCCTCCTAAAACGGCTCATTCTAACAAGCCCCAATGCCTCGTTTGTAATGGGTTTTTGTTTTTGTCTGGTCGTGCTGGTAGATGGCATCACAGTATGGTAAGGGGCGTAACATTTCATCACATGCTTGACGAATTCAGCCAATCACAATGCACTGGATAGCTAACCAATCAGAGCATATCTTTTGAGCTTTGTAAAAATCTACGCGTTTCAGGAAGGTAGGGCACAGTGGAACAACAATAATGTACATCATGTGGAAAATAATGTGTTTTTTGAACCTTAAACCGCATAAAAACATTTCATTACACCAAATACACAAAAGAATGTTTTTTTAGCAACGTCATATGACCCCTTTAATGATGTGAAACTGCTAAAATGAGTTTTATACGAGTTCTCTCTTAGCTGTGTATGAATGAAATCAGTCTCAAAATCAAGGTGTTCAAGACACTTTATTTCAGGAGAAATCAGGGATGAGTCTCTAGAGGTGCAGTGTTGATTTGTCAGCATAATCTCTACCTGTTGTTTGCCTTTGTCCTTCATCTCTCATACACATTTTTTAGCATGGATCCTGTTCTTTATTGCCCCTTTTCCCCCAACATTTCCTATAGCTGCTCCTAATGACCTCATCTTCTCTCTCCTTGCTTTTCCTCAAAACCCACTTGATTAGAGGTGTTATTCATTTCTGTAGCACACACAGTAATGTATAGAAGTATAGTAAGCCTAAATATGAGCAGTAGTAATTGGGATGTAATAGTAAAGCTTGCCATAGAAAACTCTTATTATGCTACCTTCTAAAACTTATAAAAAGTTTATCAGAGGAAGAGAACAAGAGAACGCAAACATGTTGAATTATAATTTTTCCTCCCATTTCATCTCATTTCTGTAAATGTACATTTCTGATAACAAAAATAAGAAGAAACTAAACTATTTAAATTAAAATATATTCAATGTGTCACTCATGGACCTCTGTGAATCTCCTTATAACCATAAATAACATGGTGATTCATAGTTTTTTACTTCCAGAGTTCAGAACTGTGACTGTATATACAATGCGATGTTGAACTCTTTATTTATTTATTTTTGTATGCAGGAGGTCGTGATAAGAGAGGTGGCCCCATCCTGACCTTTCCTGCCAGGAGTAACCATGACCGAATAAAACAAGAGGACCTGAGACGACTCGTGACGTACCTGTCCACTGTGCCCAGGTCAGCTTAATGTTAATGTGTGGATTAAACAAACTGCAGAGCAGACATGAGCATTATGGATGTTTATGTGTCTTAACCCTGTATAAACAGGTCTCTGCTCTGGCCTCCTGGGCTGTTTTCAGGGCAGAGAGCCTCAGTACTAGCGTTACAAGAATCATACGGCATAGTATATAGTCTGCATTATGTATCTAATTAAAGGATCACAGAGTGATATATTCACAGCGCAGGAATTTGATTAAACTCTGTCTTACTGTGGTTTTGTTCTCTAAGCTCCTCACAGAAAGAATTATTCAAGAACAAGCATTATATTCCCACAGTGAAAAGTTGTGTTTGCAAAATTGGAAGCTGAATTGCATAACTCTAGTTCGACATGTCCTCGATTAGCTGTGTTGCAGGGTCTAAATCTAAGACGACTTCTATAATTAATTGTTATGCATGCCGTTTAAATGAGCTCATATTATGTAGTGTACTTTTAAAAAAATGAATGTGTATAGTATTTGCAGGTTCTTACATACATTCATAAAAATTGCAGCCTGTAAATATATGGGCAACCTAATAATATAAACCATAAAAATTCGAAGGTCTTGAAGTCATGGATTTCAAAGGCATTTATTTATTTTTTTACTTATTTACAAATTAAATAAAATATTTATTTGAAAATGTTTATTTTTGTATTTATTTATTTATTTTCAAATAAATGAAAAATATTTAGTAGAAAATGTTTGTTTGTTTGTTTGTTTGTTTGTTTGTTTGTTTGTTTGTTTGTTTAAAATTATGCTTAGCAATAGTCATTGGTTGGAACTTTTTTATTTGTTATGACAATCTTTTTAAAATGATCTAAACTGCAGCCTGTAAATAATTATTGACAACCTTAAATTCTTGAAAAGTCATCAATTTCAATTATACCTTTTATATCTTTAAAAAATATAATTCTCAAGTAATCACAAACCACTAGAAAAAGTGATCTGTTAAGGGTTTTAAGAGTTGTAAAAGTGTGCTAGTTGGTGTATACCTGTTAACGTTAATTGAAATATCCTCTTAGAGTATTTAGATAAACTGGATCCTTTGCATTAAATTGTCAGGACCGGTATTGTGCCAGTTTTGTTTTCATTTCTGTCCGTGTGTGTGTGTGTGTGTGTGTTTCGGGCTGGTGTTGTAAATGCAGCTGACCTCACTGGGCCACTGATCAATGCTGTCACTGCCCTCAGAAGTCAGCATCAAAGCTGTGAGTTAAGCAGTGAACAAAGATGGACTTAATGTGAATTTAATTAGGAGAAAGAGAGAAAGAACCTGAAGGGAGGGAGAGCCCCATCTCTTTAAGCTTTTCCCACAAGCCATGATTCATCATCAGAGCTCACAGTGTTTTGATGTGTCGGTGCCCACAGGCATCTGAGCTTCTGTCCCCTTCAGCTGCTCTTTAACGCAAAACAGCTTTAAACTGCATGCAGATGAAATGAAAAGAGCGATGCTGGTTCACTGAGAGGTATCAGTTACCCTGTTTCATGACGTGATGTGGTTAAGTGTCTCGAACATGTGTGTTTATTATAGGAGGGTCTGCCTGACTTGTTTCCAAAGCATTGTTCCTCCACCCTTTGCATTAACTGGACCTTCCATTCTGTCAACCAAAAGATATCCTCATTAGCAAGAAGAACAAGTCATCCACATCCATTATGGATGTATAAATATCACAGTAGACACAAAACCCAGCCCAGTTCGATTTCCACTCGGGAGCAGCACTTGCATCATCAGTGTCAGATGGATCAGTGTAAAGCAGTGCAGGCTGCTTGTTTGGTGAAGAGGGAAAATCAGTGTTATTGAGTCAGTTACTAACCCCCCCTCAGGCTATGATTCATGGCCTGTGCTTCCTGCGCTGGCATATGATATAGTGTTTGTGACACGCTCTTTTGATCCTTGTCTGCGTTCATGTTCACCTTAAAATGAGTATTCTGTCATCATTTAATCACCATCATGTCATTCCAAATATGTATAACTGTCTTTCTTCTGTCTGTGGAGCACAAAAGGAGATGTTTTAAAGAATGTAGCTCTGAAAGCATACTCTGAACAAGGGATTTAAACAAATAAAAAACAACAAATAAAACAAAATTATATGAGCTTGGAACAAGGGGTTTATTAGCAGCTAAACTGTATTTGAAAGTAACACCAAATGTGAGTAAAGGTGGCTTTTCTTGATTTAAAAAAATAAATAAATAAATAAAAAAGTGGCTTTTAATGAAGGAATGAATGAATGAATAAAAAAAGCTCCTGGACAATTGACCAAATACAATATTGGAAAAATAAAACATGGTCAAAATTGCAAAGTATGAAAAAGAATAATCAATCAATAAATAATATTTAGAAATCAAGATATGCAGAAGAAAAAAATTATATATAATGGCCATAAATTAATAATTTGTTAATTAAATTTATGGCCATGTTTTATTAATTCATTTCAGCATTTTAGTTAAATCTTGGCCACGTTGTGTTAGTTTGTTGCCTCGTTTTAGGTGAATCATGACCATGTTGAACTAATTTGCACCCTCATTAATTTAGTATAAACCTGGTCATGAGTTACAAAGAAGCAAAATAGTACAACATGGCCACAGTTTAACAAAAACAAGGGAACAAACTGGCAAATCATGGGAACAAGGAGTGCTGTGGCTACGACAAATTCACCATGGGCTCCCTCACAATTTTTTTTTTTTTTTTTTTTTTAATGAGTAAAACATGGTCAATTAATATGTTAAATATTAATTGATAATACTTGGACGTTTTGTTCTACAACATAAATTACACACTCATAGTGAAAATGCACATTTTGAAGGTTGTTTATTTTTAAAAATGCATTTTTCTAATAAGTAACTACATAAGCATGTTTGGTGTGTGAGCGTGTGCATTGTACGTTGTGCAACAAAACATCAAATTATCGTCAAGTTATTTTACCACAGACCTTGTTTTGCTCATGAACATCAAAACCCCATTATAAAACCCCATAAGAAAATCTGGTGGGAACTCATGGCAAATTAGTCTTCTGCGTGTGACGTCACAACTGTAGGACCCTATAACACCCCCCCCCCCCCCCCCCATAAGATAACCAAATGTTTCTTCTTGTATTGTTGTAACTGTAGAATTTCACACAATTATGCCACAACAACAACAACACAAAGGTACAAAATCACAGACTTTTTTTTTTTTAAACAAATGATGATGAGTTATGTAGTTCCTAATCACACAGCGTTTTTACTGACTTTCTGTCATCTTTATTTCCCTCTTTGAAGCACACAGAAATCTCTGTGTTGTTAATTTTACCATCGTTGAAGCACTGGTGGGATATTTTTATCTTCCAGTCTCTGTAAGCATGAGCCAGAAATAGAAGTCATGCTGTTTCCGCTTAAAATGATGAGATCAATTCTCCAGGAACATTTTAAATGGTGTCTAAACAAATCACCATGTTGTGCTCCAAGATGATATTTGGTAGAGGAGATTCTGAGTGATAGTATTTATATGGAAATTCAAGTACCAAAGTGGCTTAAATGGTATAATGAGGCCAAGTGTGCAGCACTTTATGGTCTGAAGGAAACACAAGCACTCCTGTACACACTCACCCCTCTCTCTCTCTCTTGCTCTTAATCATCGTCCTTTTCTCTGGGTCAAGTGACTCATTTAATACGAGTCAGACAGGAACACTTGTCAAAAGTAGCCCCTGCTCTCAGCATTTTCTATAAGTTCATAGAAGGCAAAGTTTGGCATTTGAAAAGATTCCAGGACCATTTCAAGTTTTCATGATCATGTCATAATCAGTTCCAAAAATTGGTAAAAAAGCTATACTGCTTGAAAACATTAATGTGGTTATATACATGAGCTGAGATAGACTTAACCAAGAAGTGAGGTAAGCAGCTGCTTAGGACCCCAAGGAATCAGGGGGCCACATCTGATATTGGCAAAACAGAATTGGCAAATGCTCAAGTGTGTATTTGTGTTTGTTCTCTGGAGAGAATCATAGGTTTCTATTTTCAATGTTTTTGCAGCGGTGAGCATTGTAGCCAATCACAGACATATCTGTTGATTTCTTGAATGCAATGGCCAATCAGAGGTGTTTAAGTCAGAATACACTCACCACTCAAGACGCCAGAGTTTTAGAGTTCTGTGCGTTCACAAATCCTCTCACTGACTATATGTTTACCTGTGCACCAGTTATGCGATTATTTCCAATAATTAGATTAATGACTTACATGACACAAGCAAACCTTTTCACTCCTGTTTATATGCAATTTGCATTATTCTAACTATTCGCTAAGGTTATTTTTACCGCCATTATTCGAATATCCCACAGCGCAATTGATAAACTCGTACATTAGGCGTGCTGCTGGCCGCTTACATCAAATGCAAAACATGACTACAGACATATCTGTATACATTTGAGCACACGCGCACTTTGTTCAGAGTGGTAAATATGAGATTAAGGTGTTTGCATGCCTGTTAAATCACAATATTGCCAAAATCCCATTATAATTGCATTTTGAGGTTCACATAAATGTAGTCAATGTAACAAAAAATGTGTAAACACAATGTAAAGAAGAGAAGCAGTGTACAGAACTTTACTGATTATATAGATCTGAAGTAAATGAGTTTTTAGTGATTATAAAGGGAGCGCTCTTTCCTCGCTCTCTTGGCTATATGTAATCCATTTAGAATTTTAATAATTCATAAATTATTTGATTTTGGACATGGCAAATTCCAAAGGTTTTATTATAAATAATAATATGATTATTATTATGATTAAATGTTTCGTTTTAAATTATCAGAATAGTTGTTAATTAAATCATTTTAATTAACACAAAGAATACACTATCCCACAGACAATTTGTGAAGGGGTAAATAAACCCTGTACCTGTTATTTGCTTAGGGCCCCAAAATCACTAAGTCAGCCCCAGCCAATAACTATAACATCTTCACGTTTCCCCAGTTATTAACTATATCACATACTTATTTTATTTAGTGGTCTAGTAGACTAATAATTACTTAATAATTGTTGCATTCCTTCTGGTACATTTATGGAAATCTCTCTTTCTTTGTTTGTTTCAGTGAGGATGTGTGTAAGAGGGGTTTCACTGTGATTATTGACATGCGTGGTTCTAAGTGGGACCTGATAAAGCCGTTACTGAAGACCCTGCAGGAAGCATTTCCAGCTGAGATCTGCGTCGCTCTCATCATCAAACCAGACAACTTCTGGCAGAAACAGAAGACCAACTTTGGCAGTGCCAAGTTCACTTTTGAGGTAAAAATGCAATTATTGAGTAGCTGTCTAGTCTAATACTCTCTGTCTCTGTCTCTCTCTCTCTGGTAGTAAACATACTGAAGAGAGTTAATGTGCTGATTAAGCTGAGAAAATATCAGACTTCATGTTTCCATGCTATATTTAATTGATGGCTCACATCAAACAAGAGGCAGGCCGTCCTTACTTTCATCCTAAACTGACATGTCTGTTCCTACCTTCTCGCTGACAGACTAGCATGGTATCAGTGGAGGGGTTGACCAAAATTGTGGACCCATCTCAGTTAACGGATGACTTTGAGGGATCTCTGGAATATAATCATGAGGAATGGATTGAGCTCAGGGTCGCTCTCGAGGAGTTCCTGGCCAGCGCTGTTCACCTTCTCTCCCGCCTGGAAGATCTGCAGGAGATGCTGGCTAAGAAAGAGTTCCCGGTGGATGTGGAAGGCTCTCGGAGACTCATTGATGAGCACACTCAGCTGAAGAAGAAGGTGATGAAGGCTCCAGTGGAAGAGCTGGACCACGAGGGCCAGAGACTTTTGCAGTGCATCCGCTCCAGTGATGGCTTCTCAGGGAGGAACTGTATTTCTGGAAGTGCCGACTTCCAGAGTGTGGTTCCGAAGATCGCCAGTCTGCTGGATAAACTCCACAGCACCAGACAGCACCTGCACCAGATGTGGCACCTAAGAAAACTGAAGCTGGATCAGTGTTTCCAGCTCCGATTGTTTGAACAGGATGCAGAGAAAGTGAGTCAGCACTGGTTTAACCTATTATGAACTGACAAAATGATATGACTATTTATGGCATAATAAGTGAGTGAGAGAGTGAGAGAGTGAGTGAGTGAGTGAGTGAGTGAGTGAGTGAGAGAGTGAATGAGTAAGTGAGTTAGTAATTCAGTGAATGAGTGAGTGAGGGAGTTAGTACTTCAGTGAATGAATAAGTAAATCAGTGAGTGAATGAGTGAGTGAGTGAGTTAGTGATTCAGTGAGTGAATGAGTGAGTGAGTGAGTTAGTACTTCAATGAATGAATAAGTAAATCAGTGAGTGAGTAATTTAGTGAATGATCAAGTAATTTGGTGAGTGAAAGAGTGAGTAAGTTATTGATTCAGTGAGTAATTCAGTTAATGAATGAGTAATTCTGTGAGTGAGTGATTAAATGAGTGAGTAAATATTTAAATCAGTGAGTGAGTAATTAATGAATGATCAAGTAATTCAGTGAGTGAGTGAATAAGTAAGTCAGTGAGTGAATAAATAAGTGAATGAGTGAGTGAGTGAGTGAGTGAGTGAGTAATTTAAAAATAAGTAGTAAAAAAAAAAAAAAAGTCAGAGTACAAAAATAAACATAAGTCAAAGTAAAAAAGTAGTAAAATTGGACAATAGGGGAAAATGCAATTATGTATGCTTAGGTATGCTTTACCCCAGAACTTTTCCAAAAACTTTGGTTTATTTCACTTTTTCCCAATGCATTTAGATTGCAAATGTGTGTGTGTGTATTTTAAAGGCTGATCCGAATTATGTAAATATAAAAATTGTGAGGGGCAAATAATGAAGTCTGGTTGGAAATAAATATGTCCAAACCTATCACATGGTAAATAAAAAGAAAGGGGTATAGAAAATGTTTGCTCTTTTTAGTATAAAATGGATATAAATAGTAGTTGTCACTCCATATCTATAATTAATGTCTTAGAAAGATGATATTTAAATGCTTAGTTTTATGATGAAAGCTCTGAAGTTAGCATACACAGACACGCACACAAAAGTATGGATTTTCTTGCAAAAATAAAAAAAAACGACCTTGGAAATTAGTGTGATATTGTAGGCTTTATAGGGTTAAAGTGTGACCTCACACTAACTCTGGCCACTTTATGATAGCAGTGAATTTGAGATAAATGTTCAGACATAAGGTGATGGGCCAGAGGGGCCGCTCACAGGGGCCCGTCTGATGCTGAGTACTCATAAGTGCTTTGTGTTGATGATTTCATTTCGCTCAGAGTACAGGCGTTTATTTTTAGCTACCACACACACAACCTTTCACTCGTCGCGGGTGTACATGATTGAAAATCATTTGTCTGTCAATGTGCCAGTCCTTCTCGTGTCAAAAGGCCAAGAGCGAGCAGTCATTCTGCTAATTAATACCTCTGTCCAACTTTTCTTAGAACGAGCCCAGACCTATTAGATTAAACTCTCCATTTAATGTAATATGAATGCAAGCAGTCAGCTAGATTATCATTTATGCTGTCTCTCAGCTCTTATCTTGATTACAAGTGCAATTAATTTGCAGCTCTAATTAAACATTTATTTAGGACAGTTATTCGGTATTGAAGGATACATTGTTTATAACTCAGAGGCAATGGCGGTGAAACATGTGGACAGAATATTAATGACTTTGGTATTTGCATGTTTGTGTATTATTCATTATGTTGCATTTTGATCTGTTAATGAAAGCATGCTTATAAATAAATTAATGCAATGCATAAAGCTTTGATGTGTAAAATATGTACGGTTGCAGCAGTATAAGATTTAGAATGCATTTTGCATTAAGTGACAATACAATTTATAAATCATCTTATTGTTTAGACTCCAGGTAAAGAACTTTTGTAGAATTCAGCTTTTAGAATTTAGAATTGAGAGCCATAGTTTTTTAGTCATAACATTTCATCTGGACTTTAATGGCAAAAAAAAAAAAATAATAATAAATAAATAAATAAATATATATATATATATATATATATATATTATATATATATATATATATATATATATATATATATATATAGAAGCAAATCAACAAGTGGATTAATCTAAATTAGAAGGGTTGTCATGACAACACAGCAAACATTGCTAATTGTATACAATAATCCTTTATTTTTCCTACTAAAACACAGAACGCTGTTAATCCAGCAATGTCTCTCTATATTAACATGCTTATCTAAATGGATTCCTTATCGTCTGTTGAAACAAAATGCTTAAGATTTTTACATTTGTCATTGTTATCTTTCCTTAGCCTATCATATGTTAGTCTGTGTGTTTGATTAATTATGCATGCTGTCAAATTAATAACAACCCCCCAAACTTAGTGGTGTGTAAACTTCATAAAGGAATGGAGCAGGATTATATGTAATAAATGACTTTTTGTCGTCATCTCTCTGTAGATGTTTGACTGGATCAGCCACAATAAGGAATTGTTTCTTCAGAGCCACACAGAGATCGGTGTGAGCTACCAGCACGCTGTGGAACTCCAGACTCAACACAACCACTTTGCCATGAACTCCATGGTATGTCATGGTGATGCTTGTAGAAGCTTAGTTTGCTTGTGTTGTAGAATGTCACTACTTAAGAAGCATTTGTACATTTATACCAAATCACCAGTTCTCCAAATCATAAAATACACTGCTTAAGAATTGTCATGAAAGTGTGTCATTCATACCATTTTAAAAGAAAAGTACACAAAAAAAAAATTACATTTTGTCATCATTTAGTCACCTTTAGGAATTTCATTCATCTTTGTAACATGAATAATCTCTCCACATGAATATTCTTCTATCCATGCATTGAAAAGCCTCAGTGATCTATATGAATTGACACAATCACTTTCAAAATTGTAAAGACACAATCATAAATGGCAGCTCATAATGCTTACTTGACATACAAGAACCAATGAGGTTTTTCTTGTGTATCAGGCAAGCACATTTGGGCTTCTGTTTAATATATTTTTGTTGAGCTCTACTGATGCATTCAAGCCATGTCAGAAAAATCATACTCACCATCACAAAGTCATAAATACAGGAAGGAAACTCAAGAACATAAAAAAGCTAAACCGCATCCAATGCACACTCTTTATTTAAAAATCTAATAAAAAAAAACATATTGAATTTTATGTAGAAATGGTACATCGACATATTACTCCAACCAAAGTAATCTGAATGCACTTGACGTCATACTTTCATAAATACAAACTTACCCGGGGAACTTGAAAGCAGCAAATGTATATGCATTGATCAATGTTTATATGACTGCATAAAACAATAAAACCCTAAATTAATTCTGTTTATCAAATAAAGTTAGAAGACTTGGATTAAAATGTTCGATTCTCATCAATTACTTTCACAATGCTTTTATGAATGATTGGAAGCTTTTGGATTGTGTGAACAAAAATGATGAGAGAATATTAAAAATATAGTCATTTTTTTGTATGAAGATGAACGAAAGTCTAATGGGTTTGAAACGACACGGTAGTGAGTGTGATGATAGAATTGCCATTTTTGGGTGAACTAACCCTTCAGAAGTTGGGTGAGCATATAGTTAACCAGTTTCCCACCATCATAGCAGAGGTTGTCTACCAGCCTTTATGCAGCTAATGTAGTCTGATTGATTCATTCAGCTAGCCAGAATTCCTCCTAGCACTTTAATCATCCTCCCAGTCATGTGAGCTCAGAGACACAAACACACTCACGCTGTTCATTTATCCTCCTCTTCTTTATCCCAGCATGATTGTTGTTTTATGCCTCATTAACTTTGATTCTAATATGAGTCTGCTAGTGTTCATGGAGTCATTACTCTGACTCTTTAGTTCTCTTAATATATAGCTACAAATATTGTATATGCACATTCATACAGTTCAACTAATTAATTATATTATTTGATGAAAGGATTGTTTATTCCAACTACTGAACATTGATTTAAGTTATTAATTGTTTATTATATTTATTGAACATAGGTATGTTTCATCATGTTGACAGGATTTTATAAAAATAGTAGGCCATGTTAGTAAATGCATTACAGATATTTTATCATCCATACTGGTACCTTAAAGATATAAATTGTACCTTTTGAAAAGGTACTGCCCCAGTGACAACTTTTGTACTTTTTTTTTTTTTTTTTCTGAGAGTGTAGGTTAGGTAAAATAAGGGCCTTGTGCCTAAAGCTGCAGTCACATTTCCTGTTACAAATCCAGCCATTTCAGTAGAAATCTATGGGATCGTAAGTGAAAAGGGCGAACAACTTCTCCATGCAAGGTTTCACTCATGTTAAAGTTGGGAATTTGCCACGCTGACCAACAGAAAGCTACTTGGTTTGAAAGTGAGCTGAGCTTCACACATCACTACACTATTGACAATGGACATTGTACCATTTTGCCTGTAAAATTATGCCTAATTGTGACCTCACTTTAAGAACCTGGTACCCTCATTCTGGTAAAATCACTCTAGTGAACAACCTCCAGTGATTTATTGCTTTATTTAAATACTCTGAAGTTGGATTCTCACTAGTTTATATGACAACTTGCTCTTAGGTCATGTTTGTTTATTGCTTCTGCCTTCACGTGATGCTCTCCGATCTCACGTTTTCCAGAATGCATATGTGAACATAAACCGCATCATGTCGGTGGCATCGCGACTGTCGGAGGCGGGTCACTACGCATCTCAGCAGATCAAACAGATCAGCACTCAGCTCGATCAAGAGTGGAAGAGCTTCGCCGCTGCTCTCGATGAACGCAGCACCATCCTCGCCATGTCTGCTGTCTTCCATCAGAAATCCGAGCAGGTGCCTGATTTCTTATTTATCATCTGTAACATGTAAATGCTATTAACAATGGTGGCAGTGGTGTAGTAGTTTCTAATGGTCTGTGTTTGTGCAGTTTCTGTCTGGTGTGGAAGCGTGGTGTAAGATGTGCAGTGAGGGCGGGCTGCCGTCAGAGATGCAGGATCTGGAATTGGCCATTCATCACCATCAGACGCTTTATGAACAGGTCACTCAAGCTTATACAGAGGTCAGAACTCAACTCTGTACAATATCCTGTGTTTGAATTTATGCCAAATTTATGCTGTTTAGCCGATGTACCTCCTAGCATCTGTTTTCCTTTTAGAAAACAAGCCAAAAAAATGAAAAAAAAAATGTTGAATGACAAACATAATTCATGCATTCATTCATTTTTAAATTTCATTTATTTTATTTGATTGATAGATCTATATTATTTAGTTTTAGTTATTTTAATACTCCAAGTTAAATTAACCCTCTGGAGTCGATTAACGCGTATACGCGTTTTGGGGTATTTTCTCCTGATAACCCCGAAAAGGACTTAAATTACACTTTCAGTTTTGATCGTACAGATAAGTGCAATACATCAATCGAATCTGTAAAGGGTCTACTTTTTTTTGTATACAGACATAATAACAACAAAAACTTTGTGCACTTATAAAATAAAGATAACAAACAAGGAGTGCTGTCTGCAGCCTTTGTCTGCGCTGATCTTCAGATACAAATGCGTCATTAAAATGGACTGTAACTCAGTGAATACTCAACGAAGAGACATGAGAGAGATATCTATAGAAAGCCTGACATGTCTACTTTTAAACTAAAAACAAGTGCTGCTTGAAAACAAATATTCTGTGATAAAGTAATCCATATGAAACAACGCGATTGTCCGTTTTTTCACGTCTCCCTTCATTATCTTCTAATGCGACCACACGCCCCCGCGCGGAGCGCGCTTTTGAGATTCAAATGTTTCACTGAAGCGCGCGGCTTTTGAATACGCCCACACAACAGAAGACAACGCAGCGAGACTGTTCTTCAAGTTTTTATTATTTTACTGTTTGCTTCGCGATGATAAAACGAATAAGACATCATTCACCCCAAAAAGATGTGATGTGGTTGAGGATTTGAGATTTGGATTTCCTCAGAAAAAAGAATGAAGCACTTTATTCAGCAGAGATCATAAAAATGAGTAAGTCTCTTTTTATTTATTTATATACTTGTACTAGTTTTTCACATAACGTGTAAACATTTTACTAGTTAGACTTTTTCCAAAGACTTTTTCCAAACTATAATTCCTGACTAAATGTATAATCAAGTGAAATATTATGAAGTTTCAATAACAATCTACACTATTATACCATTCAAAAGCTGATGTAAATAATATAAATGTAACTGTAACAAATGTAACAATCATTGCTGTTCTTTCAATTTATCCCCCCTAAAAAAAACCTAAAAAAAAAAAATATTCTCAGCTCTTTTCAACATTAATAATAATAATAATAATAATAATAATAATAATAATAATAATAATGATGATAATAATAAGATGTAAATGTTTTTTTGTAGAAAATAAGATTGTTAAAAGGATTTCTGAAGGATTGTGTGACTGGAGTAATGATGCAAAAAAATTCAGTTTGAAAGTCAGCTTTGATTGTTCCTAATAAACTGTTTAACTGCACTCACAAGTGAATATTAAATTATGTTGTGGGATAATTAAATATATTCTAAATAAAACTACAAAACATAAAATTATATACATTTATTTTGTCCTCACATTCTTTCTTGTAACTCATCCCTCTCAGTGACACAGCTGACTGAATGGCTCATTATGCAGCTCATTATGCAGGCCTTTGTCTTCTCAGGTGGTGAATTCATGATAGTTGACGCCTACTCGCATATGACTTTTACCAACAAAAAGTGTCTTAGAAAATTTAAATCAATATATTTGTTTTCTGTAAGTGAGTAAACAAGATGATTTTCACATCATTTAGAAAAAAAAAATTCTAGGCTACAAGCTCCCAGTTCTCAAATTTCCTGGGAACCAATTTTCTATATGTGTTTTTATTGCCTTATTCAAGTGATTTAACATTTTTAGTTTTTCACTAACCACGCATAACATTTTTTTTCTCAAAAACACAATCATGTACATACATGCTGCTCACATATTATTATAGCCCAGTTTGTGCGGCACCGACGGCATTTTAGACTTTAGCCATTTAGATATTTATATAAGAAACTGAAAAAAGCACAAATGTCAGGGCATGACAAAACTTCTCCAGGCCCCAAAAATACCCTTAGACTCCAGAGGGCTAATCTTAAAAATAAAATATTTCACTTCACCAGGAGCTATGTGTGCTGGCACAACCATTAATGTACACCATGATGTTTGATAGTTTTCTCACCAATCACTGTCTAAAACTGTTCAGTCTCTGTGCTTATGTTACGTAATCAGCCTTCTACAGCTGTACTAATGTTGTTTGAACTAGAAGAAATTAGTGAACCGGCCCTAATTAATCTGAAGACATAACAGGAAAACAATGCCACAATGTTGTTGTACTACATGAGTTCACAGACCTCCACCCTTTATACTCAGACTGCAGTGTTTTTATGTGTCCTGTGTATGATTGAATATTCATCCCTGTGTTTCCAACTCCTCAATCGTTTACCCATGACTCTGTTTAAAGATCTGACATTAGAGAATGTGCTCTGTTGTAGATCTCGTTTAAAACATAGAATCGCTCACTGTCACGTTATCATGCTGACCTCAGTACACAATACAATATTAAGGTTAGTTTCACTCAAAACTATACAAATATACACCAAATTCCACCAAATGGCAATGAGCAATGCTGAGTGAGATACATGAATATAAATAATATTTAGGGTTAGTTGTTGTTCAAATCACAAACACAAGTAGTACTTTGGTAGTTATGTTTATCGCATTAGTAGTTATGTTTATCTCATTAAACACTAACACCTTCACTAATGAAAAGATGACTGAAATGAACCATTGAAATCTAAAAGTCTAATGTTATTTAATTTTTCATACGTATTTTGAAACCAACCTATGTCAGACTTTTGGACCCATTTTTCCCAGTGTCTTTTTTTTCTGTTCTGTTCCTGGGATGGATGCTCTTCTTCGCCCCGAATACCTCCTTCTCCTGCTAGAGCAGGGGGATAAAGCTCTCGAGGACCATACTAGACTAGACTCTGCCCCCTGCACCGCGGCTGAGGGTGAGCTGTGTATGTCACGGCGACTGTGCCACGCCAAAGAGGAGAGGGCTCCCGTTCCTAAGTTCTGGCCTAAAAGCCCAGAATCTCACAAATGCCCGCTCTCCCACCTGCTCCTGGCTCCTCCTCTGCTGTTGTCTGGCAGCCCCTCTGCTCGCTCTCAGCCCACCATCTATGCGGTGCGAGCTCCTATTCTCATTGCTGTGGCTGGAGTATCCCTTGACTCTGCATCCAGCCTCTGTGCTCCGGACTCCACTTCGGCCCGCTGACCCTTCAGCTCCACCATGGCTCCTAGCTCTGTCCTCTCTGCCATGGCCCGGCAGTCCACTAGCTCTTCCGGGCTCCCTCGTTCCTCTGGCTCTGCCTTGGTCTGGTGTCGACCATCCTGCGCCTTGGGACTCCTCCGGATTCGCCTCATCCATTTGTCCCTCCGGCTCCATCAGGCTCCTTCATCCCCTCGGCTCCTACTCAGTCGCTTTGGCTCCACTGCGGCCTTCCGGATCCACGCCTTCGTGTCAGTCGCCGGCGCCATCTGCTCTGCTTAGGACCTCCGAAACCTCCACGTCGCCCTGGATCATCGGCTCTCCTTCTCCACCTCGGGGTCCTCCACCACCTGCTCAGCTGCCATTGGTCGGCACACTGGAGTCGGCGGCCATTCCCCCTCCAAGGTTCCTCCCTCCAAGGCTCCACCGTGGGTCATCGTAATGGCTGTGGCCTAGATCCAGCTTGGCTCCTCCTGCTCCAAGCCCCTAATGTCTCCTCCCAGGCTCCTCTCTCCTTTGTCGCCCCCATGGACTCTAAATGTTGGCCCACTCCCGGGTGTCCGTCTTCTTCCTGAGCCTCCTCCCAAGTTCCCACCCATCCCTCCCTCTGTGTCTAAGGTGTGAGGATGCACCTTCCAGGAGGGGGCGATATATCAGACTTATGGACCCGTTTTGCCTCATTAGTTCTTCCTGTTTCCTTTTATGGTCTTTTTTCTGTTCTTGTTTAGTTTGATTACTTTACGATTCCATGCATGTGTGTTCCCCTGATTGCTTTGTGCTTATAGTCCCAGTCTGTTCAGTTTGGTTTTGTCGGGTCTAAACACAAAAATAGATTTAAATATTGTGAAATGTTTTTACAATTCAAAATTTTGTAGAAATCATGAGACAGTTTTCAGGATTCTTTGAAGATTAGAAAGTAAAAAAAAAGTATTTGAAATATAAATATTCTGTAACAGTTTGATTGTCTTTACCATCACATTTGCTCAAATTAATGCATCCCTGCTGATTAATAGTTCTCATTTCGTTCTCTCTCTGCAGGTGAGTCAGGATGGTAAGGCTTTGCTGGACGTTCTTCAGCGGCCGTTGAGTCCGGGTAACTCAGAGTCTCTGACTGCATCAGCTAACTACTCTAAAGCCGTGCACTGTATTCTGGATGTGGTCCATGAGGTCCTGCATCACCAAAGACGTCTGGAGAGTGTCTGGCAGCACCGTAAAGTTCGTCTGCATCAAAGACTGCAACTCTGTGTCTTCCAGCAGGACGTCCAGCAGGTAGATGAATGCTCACATATGCCTACACTCTTGCAGACTCTCTCACTAAGTTGCCTACTTAGATAGCAGTTTTGCAATGCAATGTATGGCAAGCACCAAGCTACATAAACATGGTAAAATACTATGATATATCAAAGTACCATGTTATTACCATATGATGTCATAATTTTACCATGGTACCAAATTAGTACTAGTAAATAAATAAATAGTTTTCATGTTTTTTCTTAGATTTGCCGTAATTCATCCATAATTTTAAAGTGCAGGATGCCTGAAAGAGAAAATTTGTCAACAGTTCACCATAAATTCAGAGTTGTACAGTTTTATGCACAGCATGTATGTTTCTTCGAGTATTTTCAGTGTTCAATATTTGCCCAGAGGATCAGTTTATATCGCTCCATTAGCCTCTTTCATTGTGCCTGTGGCAGCTCTGGGCTTGGATTCAGCTCAGACTCTATCAGGCCGGGGTCAGTCCTACAGAACAGCCAACAGACCCGGCCAAATCAAGATCTGAATCAGAACCAACGAGCTATGAGGCCAAACCCAGCCCAAACAGGGGCCAGATTCAGGCCAAACACAGGGCAGAGAGCAGCACAGATGACATCCTTCAATACACTGAACAGTAAAACAGACCTTAATTTCAATCATTATGAGCACCGTATTGGTTGTTTTTAATCCTCTCTATTCTCTCTTCTGAACCTTATGACTCCAAAGTGATAAACTTTACGCACTTGTAGTGTACCTCAAATCAAATTAATCTTGATAAAAAAAATTACACTTTAATTAGGTGCAATAAAAGAGAGCAGACTTTCATGCCTGTTTCTTAAACATACATTTATTGAGATTGTAATAATCTCAAATTAAAAGTTTTACTTTAAAGTACATTTTCATTACATTTTAATAATATTTTGTTGTGCTAAAGAAGCACTTATTTTGATTTGGTAATATCTTGAAAGGAAATATATCTCAAATGTACTAAACTGCAAGTTTATCTTTACCACGGTTCCGGTCCTGCTGTTGCTGAGGCACAGCAGCAATTTAGATCTTGGGTATCGCAAATGGATCTGGCAGAGGGGTTAGAGACTGGCATGGTCTTTTCTTTGCCTTCACCCATTAGATCCACTGCTCCCTCTATGGGCTCGGAAGCCCGCACTGCGGTTTCTTCCCCCCAGAGGGAGGGCACTATGCTTCGCCTCTCTTTCTCTGAGGTGGTTTATGTGGTGAGCATGGAACAGAGTGAGACTGAGAACTCGTCACCTCAGTGTGTTCAGTATGAGGAGCTGCTGTTGATAGGCTAAAGAGAGTGGCCAGCTGAGCAGCAGGGAATTCATCCTAAAAGTAAACTGGATGAGCATTCCCTGTGCTCCAAGTCATCTCCTCCATGCCGGAGCCTTACCTTCTTCCCTGATCTTCACACTGAGGTGTCTAGATCATGGGAAAAGTTGTATTCAAATAATCTTTTCAGCTGAAAGACAACGGCTATGGGATGATGCCGTGGGTTGAACACACACTGGCCAGCTATCTGTCCCTGGAAGGGGCATCATCTCTCAAGTTTCCAATGCTACCCAAGCCCAGATCCACTTTGGCTTTGGTGGGTAAGGCTGGCCCTAGCCTGCACACTATAGCAGTCTTGCAGGCATACCAGGCTGACCTGTTAAAGGACCTGGATAGTGAGGACGGCTTGGAGGAAAATACAAGAAGTCCTCCAGGCCACAGATCTGTCCCTCAGAGCCACCAAGGAAACCGTCAGAGCTAACGACCGTTACATGGCAGCCTTGGTGGCCACTGAGACACTTGTGGTTGAACCTGTCTGACATGAATGAGAAGGACAGGTTCTTCCTCCTGGAAGTCTCTTCAGGCCTTTTTGGAGATTCAGTGAGCTCTGTTGTCAAGAGGTGGGGAAGAGTGGAGGATATCCCATCATTTGGTGCCCATCTCTCCTCAGTGTCCTCCAATGCAGTCAGATCAGATGGTCCCTGCTAGGTTTCCGCTTCAGGGCACCAAGTTGGCTGCTCATATTACACCAAAAACCAGTCTTGAGAGACTGGTTCCCTTAGTAGACTTTCTGGCAGCTTGGAGACTTCTGCTAAATGTCTCACAATGGATCCTGCAGACTGTAGAAAGGGGCTACAGAATTCAGTTTGGTTTTCGTCTGCCTCATTTCAACGGGGTTATCCCCACTCTAGTGGGTCCCGAGCAGGCTCTGGTAATGGGACACGAAGTAGACACTGTCTAGGAGGAAGGAGGCCATAGAACTTGTTCCTCCTCTCTCAAGAGAGTCCGGTTTATACAACCTCAGACATACTTTGTCATTCCGAAGAAGGATGGGGGGTTGCGTCCGATTATACATCTGCACCATCTGAATCATTCTTTCAAATCATTCAAGTTAAAGATGTTGACGTTCAAACAGATTGTGACTCAAATCAGGTCAGAGGACTGGTTTGTCACCATAGATCTAAAGGATGCATACTTCTATGTTTCCATCCTTCCCAAACACAGGAATGTCCTGAGGTTCGCTTTGGGGGGCAAAGCTTAACAATAACGGGTTCTTCCATTCGGCTTAGCACTATCACCCCACACTTTCACCAAGTGTGTGGATGCAGCTCTGGCTCCTCTCCTAGACTTCAGGGCATCCACATTCTAAACTATATCGATACCATTTATCTTGACATGGTGTGGGATACGATGACGATGCAGGCACATCTGTCTCCTGCTCGTATCGATTAGATTCTTGCAGCTGTGAGCAGTATCAGACTAGGCCAGTCAATCACTGTGAAACAGTTTCATAGCTTAGTGGGTCTGATGGCAGCTGCGTCGAGCGTCATTCCTTTTGGCCCCCATTACACAACACCTTTCAATTGATATCTCACAACAAAATTCACTTCCCAGAGGGGAAACCCATTTCTCTTGATCAAGGTTACGCGGCGATGCCTTTGTGCCTTAGTCATGTGGAAGAAGCCTTGGTTCCTGTCTCAAGGTCCTGTGCTAGGAGCTCTTTGTCATCATGTAACGCTTATGACAGATGCTTCCCTCATGGGTTGGGGAGCAGTCATGAGTGGCCGCTCTGCCCAAGGTCTGTGGGAAGGTCACCATCTCATGTGGCACATAAATCAGACATAGTTGGTAATGGTGATACCAAATTTATTGTATTTCAGGTGATGGACTGTGTTTCTGTTCTGTTCATGCACTGCTTTGTAGATTTATCAATGAAATAATTTAATTTACCTTGCATTCAATGAGTGTTTAAAGTTTTATCTAATATGATGTTTGGTCAAAGCATCACTCACAGATTTTCTGATATGCGTGAAAGTTGATCTCTTATTGGTGCAGTTTCATTTCACCCTTCAAACGCCGATCAGGTGGAACATGCTAAATACGTTAAACACAAACATATGGCTCTGATAAACCTGGATAATTGATTTTAATACAATATCAACATACTGGATGTTTTTTGAGAGACAGATTGTTATTATTACCCATATTTGGTGATGTTAGTTTGCCTCACCCTGAAATGTTAGCAATTCTTGAGTAATGGAGGGTGAGAAGTGGCCAAATATCTTCAAGTGTGTAGTTAAATACAGGCAATGAGTAGGTTGAGTTTAGAGTAAATTAACAGACCTCCCACACTCCTACACATACAAGTCTTGTTTGTGTTCAAATGCTACAAGTAAATAGTAGGAGTAAACAAGGAATAGTTCACCACAAATGAGAACG
This sequence comes from Cyprinus carpio, assembly GCF_018340385.1. Lineage (NCBI taxonomy): Eukaryota > Metazoa > Chordata > Actinopteri > Cypriniformes > Cyprinidae > Cyprinus > Cyprinus carpio. The sequence goes on from NC_056580.1 coordinate 1,653,779, forward strand.
TGCTTCCTGAAAACTTCCTTTTTAGAGGTGGACAGTCAACATCCTGCTAAACATCAGTTTTTTCTATTCCACATAAGAGACATACTAATTTCTGCCTGAGCTGTTTACCTAAAAACTCTCTTGTGCCTTTCTGCATTAGAACCCTTCATATGATCTGTGCCTCAATCTGTTGCAGTCAGATGCCCATCTTGATAAGATCAGAGCAGGTCTGCTGTGTTTTCTCTGCTTTTTTGTCTGGAGTTAGTGGTGAACTGGTTGTGGTTAGCAGTGAGTCTTGGGGTTATCAGCAGAGCACACAAGTGCTCTTGACTCGGTTACCTGGGAAACCATGATAACTGGAGTAAATGAGGGTTGTGAGTCATACTGGGACAGACTCCAGGAGACTGACTGCTTTACAACCTTGAGATTCTCTATCAGTCTGACATTATAGTCTGGGTAAGTCATGGCCTAATGGTTAGAGAATTTGACTCCTAACCCTAAGGTTGTGGGTTTTAGTCTCGGGCTGGCAATACCATGACTGAGGTGCCCTTGAGCAAGACACCGAACCCCCAACTGCTCCCCGGGCGCCACAGCATAAATGGTTCACGGTGTGTGTGTGTTCACTGCTGTGTGTGTGCACTTTGGATGGGTTAAATGCAGAGCACGAATTCTGAGTATGGGTCACCATACTTGGCTGTATGTCACGTCACGTTTTTACATCTGAGGGTCTTTTTTCTTCCTCTTGTTTAATTTTTTTTTTCCTATTTTTTTTTTTTTTTTTACACATACTGTAGTTTAGCACATACTTTTCTGGTAAAGGTCACAATGTTACACTGACATTTATTTAAGACCAATGTGTGGGACAAGTTTCTTTATAAAATGTCATAATTTAATTGCAATTATTATGACAACCCTCATGGTAACTTATGTGGTGTGTGTCCAATCTGTTAATCCTAAATAAATAAATAATCAATAGATCATCAAGCTAATTTTAATATTACACAAAGATAACACAAGTAAATACAAAATGCAGTTTTGAAATAATTATTTCAAGAAAAAAAAGAAAAGAAAAAAAAAGCTGTCCAAACCTTCCTGGCACTACGTGAAAAAGTAATTGCCCACTAATTTTAATAACTGCTTGTGCCACCCTTTGAAGCAACAACCTCGATCAAGCGTTTGTAATAACTGGCAATGAGTCTTTCATATCACTGTGGAGGAATTTTGGCCCACTCTCCCCTGCAGAATTGTTTTAATTCAGCCACATTTGAGCATGAATGGACTGTTTAAGGTCATGCCACAGCATCTCAATCAGATTCAAGTCCAGACTTTGACTTGGCCACTCCAAAAACTTAATTTTGTTCTTCTTGAGCTATTCGGAGGTGGGCTTGATGGTGTGTTTGGGATCATTGTCCTGCTGCATAACCCAAGTACGCTTGAGCTTGAGGTCACACACTGACGGCCGGACATTCTCCTTTAAGATTTCTGATAAGAGTGCAGAATTCATGGTTTCATCAATTATGGCAAGTCGTCCAGGTCCTGAAGCTGCGAAGCAGCCCCAGACCATCACGCTACCACCACCATGTTTGACTGTTGGTATGACGTTCTTTTTATGAAATGCTGCGTTGCTTTTATGCCAGATGTAATGGGACACACCTTCCAAAAAGTTCAACTTTTGTCGCATCAGTCCACAGAATATTTGCCCAAAAGTCTTGGGGATAATCAAGATATTTTTTGGCAAATGTGAGACGAGTCTTTGTGTTCTTTTTGGTTAGCAATGGCTTTTGCCTTGGAACATGGATGTCATTTTTTGCCCAGTCTCTTTCTTGTTGAATCATGAACACTGACCTTAATTGAGGCAAGTGAGGCCTGCAGTTCTTTAGATGTTGTTCTGGGTTCATCGTTGTGCTCTTAAAGTAATTTTGTTAGGCTGCCCACTCCTGAAAAGGTTCACCACTGTTCCAAGTTTTCTCTGTTTGTGAATAATGGCTCTCTGATCGTGGTTCGCTGGAGTCCCAAAGCCTTAGAAATGGCTTTATAACCCTTTCCAGACTGACACGTCAACTATTTTGTTACTCATATGTTCTTGAATTTCTTTAGATCGTGGCATGATGTTTTGCTCATTTAGTCAGGAATTATAGTTCGGAAAAAGTCTTTGGAAAAAGTCTAACTAGTAAAATGTTTACACGTTATGTGAAAACTAGTACAAGTATATAAATAAATAAGAGACTTACTCATGTTTATGATCTCTGCTGAATAAAGTGCTTCATTCTTTTTTTCTGAGGAAATCCAAATCTCAAATCCTCAACCACATCACATCTTTTTGGGGTGAATTATGTCTTATTCCTCTCATCGCGAAGCAAACAGTAAAATAAAAAAAACTTGAAGAACACTCTCGCTGCGTTGTCTTCTGTTGTGTGGGCGTATTCAAGCCGCACGCGTCAGTGAAACATTATCATCTCAAAAGCACGTTCAGCGCGGGGGCGTGGTCGCATTATAAGATAATGAAGGGAGACGTGAAAAACGGACATCGCGTTGTTTTCATATGGATTACTTTATCACAGAATATTTGTTTTTGGCAGCACTTGTTTAGTTTAAAAGTAGACATGTCAGGCTTTCTATAGATATCTCTCTCATGTCTCTGGTGTTGAGTATTCACTGAGTTACAGTTCATTTTAATGACGCATTTGTATCTGAAGATCAGCGCAGACAAAGGCTGCAGACAGCACTCCTTGTTTGTTATCTTTATTTTATAAATGCACAAAGTTTTGTTGTTATTATGTCTGTATACAAAAAAAAGTTGACCCTTTACAGATTCGATTGATGTATTGCTCTTATCTGTATGATCAAAACTGAAAGTGTAATTTAAGTTCTTTTCGGGGTTATCAGGAGAAAATACCCCAAAACGCATATATGCGTTAATCGACTTTAGAGGGTTAAGCATTCTTCATTTTGTCAGACAGTTTCTATTTAAGTGATTTCTTGATTCAACTGGCCTGGCAGTAGTCAGGCCTTGATGTGGCTAGTAAAATTTAACTCAGCTTTCTAAAATAATGTGGTTAATCACAATTCCTTCATGATTTAACAGGAGGGGCAATTAATTTTTCACGCAGGGCCAGGTAGGTTTGGACAGCTTTTTGCCCTTAATAAATGAAATCATCATTTAAAAACTGCATTTTTTTTTGCTTGCATTATCTTTGTGTAATATAAAAATTAGTTTGATGATTTTATGTGATCTATGTCATTTAAAAATATATATATAATCTTTTATGGCACAACAAAGTGATTGCTGTTTCACAAAGTATAAGGAAAATATTAATTTATTTTTTACTTGACATTTACACCACTTGATATTTTTATAGTCATTAAATTAAAAGTAAATCAAGTTTTTTTTTAAGAACTTGGCACATGCATTTTATATGAAAGTTTGTTTCCACCATGGAATAGAAAAATAGAAAAAAAGGTACTGTAATTTGACTTTTATTTCACAGTCTGAGTTTATATCTCACAAATCAGATTTTTCCTTGCAATTCTTAGAAAAAAATTACAAAAAAATTAGAAAAGAATTGCGAGGTATAAACTCAGAGTTCTGAGAAGAAAAGTCCAAATTGCAATTAACTTTTTATTAATAAATAAATGAATGAATGAATGAATGAATGAATGAATGAATGAATGAATGAATAAAACACCATTGAAAGCTGTAATGTCAGAATTGTGAGAAGAAGAAAAAAAGTCAACTGTGAGATGTATGTAAGTCAGTCAGAAGTTAGGTTGCAGTTACCTTTTTATTTTATTTTATTTGTTATGTTGTTATTTAATTATTTTATTTATTTTATTTTGTGGTGAAAATAAGCTTCTATTTTTTTTTTCAACTTTTTTTTCTTTTCTTTTTTCAAAGCTTTTTCCTTATCATCATCTTGGACATCCTTATTTGTCATTACAGCCTAAAACAGGAGAAACTGTAATAGCAGTTCTGAATGTTTACAAAATACTCCAGCCTGTTCAGTTTATTATGTCATTTCCTTGATTATTTCTTGGACTTGATTATTATCATAAGTTTGATTTGCTTTATGTAAACAGTCATTACAAAGCATAATCAATAGTTATGAACAGAGCATCGACCATCTTGCAAGTCACAATGACTGATAGTCAAACACAAATGCCTGATTGTTATTGAATTATAAGTTGATTTATTTAGCCAAACAGGTGTTTGGACTGATTGATGTAATGGGTGCCATCTGTGAACTGCTGACTGTTGCCTTGAGCAGCCGTATCCTGTGATAGACTCGTCACGCAGGGCTATATTTATCTCATCAGCCTTTGTTAATGTGCATGTGAAAGAAGAAGCTGTTTTTAGAACATGCACTGGATGCTTTAATCAATATAGCAGAAACAAGAACTCACTGACGCTATTGTTTGCATGTATGATTATCATTGTATCACTTGCAAACACGCAAGTGTAGTAGAAGAACCACAAATACCATGACTGTAACTAGAAAAAAAAAAGAGGTCAGGTGCTTGGTGTTTTTTTTTTTTCTTAAATTAAATAAATTAAACTACAGATACAGATTGGTTCAGTACCCATGAGAACAAACATCTGTGATGTTGTGCACCTAGATACACACCTGCATTAAAGAAAAATCACATATGAGATTTATTTTATGTTTGCCCCTAAGTAGCAATGAGAACAAATGGAGAAAATGGAGACTTTTACGTCTTAGATTTTTCTCCTGGTGAAAATAGCCCAGTAATCGTGTCTTCTCTAGAGTTCAGGAGAAGATTTATAAAGTGAAATGTAAGTGTATATATATATGTGTGTGTGTGTGTGTGTGTGTGTGTGTGTGTGTGTGTGTGTGTGTGTGTGTGTGTGTGTGCGTTAAATTTAATGAGATTAGTATGTGGTATTTAACACCTGGAACATTATGGGTCCATATTTCTATAAGTCTCTCAAAACTGCATTATGAAATACTGAGACACTTTTTTTTTCTCTCCATGCACTGAATGGAGTGTGTGTGTTTGTATGTTGCAGGTGATTGACTGGATAGAGAATCATGGAGAGGCTTTCCTCAGTAAACACACAGGTGTGGGCAAATCCCTGCACAGAGCCAGAGCCCTGCAGAAACGCCACGATGACTTTGAGGAGGTGGCACAGGTGAGACACCAGCCGCATCTGATCAGATTCATCCAAACCAGATCTAGTCAAGGCACTCATCCACTGCCAGTTCAGACTAATACACATCATTCTTATTTAAACCACTTATTTTCAGATCGAGACATTCAGATAGATCAACTCAAAAACAACCAAATGAACAGTTTCTCAGGAAATGTGTTCAGTACCAGTATCAGGCTCAGTACAGGTTTAAAAAAGGATCTTCAAAAAGGCCCATTGTCAGTATGCACTGAAATTATTTAATTTAATTTAACAGAATAGAACAGTGGTTGTAATAACCGCTTATAAATGCCTATTTTTCTTTCTTTTTCTTTTATTCTTCCATCTGACTAACTTTGAGAAGCACAAATTAAACTTCACTTAATGATTTTGAAATTCCAAAACTGTTTTGGTCAAAACAAAACAAACAACAATAAAAAAAGCTTTCGGCCAAATGTTATCGGTTACCGAACTTTTGTTGCATCACTAGTCAGTAGTGTAGTGATGTTTGAAGCACAGCTCACACGGAAGTCACTTTCAAACCAAGCAGTATTCTGCTGGTCAACATGGCGAATCCACTTGACCAGTATGAATGTGTTGCAAACTCTGCATGGGAAATCTTAAATGTTTGCTTCCTCTCATGAAATTCCTGATCATGTGGGTAGCTACTGAAATGACTGGATTTGGCACACTCTAAATTAAACAACATCTTTACACAGGGTTGCCTAAATGATAATCAACTGTACAGTATGTGACATTTAGGAATCGTTCAACTGATATCTGACAAAAATCTTAAAGTATAAAATACTTGAATTTACAATAATAGAATATACTTGCTAACAATTTATGTTATTGTTATATCTCAAACAAAAATCTCGGTGTCATGAACCTTGTAAACCTTGTCAAATTGTGAGACTAGTACTCACTGTACAAACATGACTTTGTTTCCATGTGGGCTGATAAAACAGAACTTACAAAAGTTGTGATTTCAGCCAGCTCTTGCCATTTTTTTGTGTGCAAGGTCCACATGGCCATTGGCTATGCTGTTTGAGCCTGAGACTATACAAATCGACTGTCAGAATGTTTTTATGCAGAGTGCTGTTCACAAACGAAAACTCAGACTAACATGGAAGAGATGTGATTTATCGCTTATCATGATGTGCCTAGTTTGGTCACAGTCTAACAGTACAATTAGAATCAGATGCTGACAAATGTAGGACTGAGTCTTAAGTGTCCCACTAGCACACATCTGCTGTGACTTCCTTGCCATGCAAATACACGTTTCTATCATGACCATTTCCCATACTGCATGAATTTCATACAAGAAGAGAATATAAGTGTGAAAATTCACAGTGGATATATTTTGTTGTTGTAACCTCATCTTAAGAGAGAGTTGTGTGGTAATATTGGTCTCTTTTGGGTTTGGCAGAGAGATGTGTCTTTTGTTTTCAGGCTGTTGTTTCTACATTGCACACAAGACAAAGGCTAAGTAAATATGACTGAATGCTGATTTTATTGGAGAACTGCCACATACCTCCCTCATACTGCATTGTTGAACAAAGAAGGCTATTGGACTACTGGACTGTATATGTTGAGTCTCTTTTTTGATGGCAAATATAGCAGCTTCAATGCATTAGGTGCACTAAAAACAGCCGTAATTCAGTTATTCATTATTTTGCACCACTCTCTGACCCTTAGAATTATAAATACTGCTGTACCATTAAGACTTCTGTATGTAAATAATCTCTATTATGATTGAATAACCTCTGCATTCCAGTGCCGTTTGTACTGTTTTGCAACAATTGAGTTCCCAAAGTCAAAATCTCATTCATTTTTAGCCTTTCAAGACAGACTTTACCATAAGCTCTGACATTAAGTGATGAAATACACTACCATTCAGAAGTTTACTTTGAGGTCATTATGTTTATTTATTTATTTTATGCATTAAAACATTTATTCAGTAAGGATGCATTAAATTGATCAGAAGTGACAGTGCAGACATTTGTAATGTTACACAAGATTTCTCAATACTGATAATAATCAGAAATGTTTCTTGAGCAGCAAATCAGCATATTAGAATGATTTCTGAAGGATCACGTGACACTGAAGACTGGAGCAATGATACCAATTTTTGTTTTATTCTGTAAACTACTGACAACATTTCTCCCAAATTTCAAATCAACATATTGTCATTTAGAGCATTTATTATTCTTAAAATAGCATTTTCAGACCTCAATTAATGCAAAGAAAACAAGTTCATATTTTTTAGTCAGCATTCATGTTTTGGCATGCTCTCCACCAGTTATGATTTTTTATGGGAAACGCACCCCAGAACAACCTAGCAACCACCTACTGTAGCATCACCCTAACAATCACCCAGAACACCTTAGTGCCAAGCAAAGAGTTTTGCAGAGGCAAGTGCCATTTAGATTTTCTGCAGAAAATGTTAGAGTCTAACTACTCAATGCTTTCAAGTAAAAACTAGACACATTTTTAATTGAATTCACACTTCTTGTCATTTTAAAAGGATTAGATCCTGCTGAACTGATATTTTTAAACAAAGTGTTGTTAAATACATTGCACGGTATTAATCTGACAGCACACAGAGGAGATGAAGATCACTGGACACTAAGCCCTGCCTCTCACTTCCACATAATTCCCCTGAGATGAATAATCCATAATAGCCCGGATGACAGATCGCGGGTCTCAGTGTCATGAGAAGGGCCTGAGACAATCTGAGTCCGTCTAAATAATCGTAAGGGATTTGTTTTGGCTCAGCCATTATTGGTAACCAGCGAGACATATGCAGCTTTTGTTATTCTGACATCTGCTTATCAGACATATGATATCCAAGAACAGACTGATGAAGATGAAGAGATGAGACTAAAAACACCTTTAGGCCACATGCTGATTGAGTGATGGATTCATGTCTCATATAGGTACGTGTATAAAATGTATGTTTGTGTGATCAAGAAAAATCAGGAATGCAGCATGTATAATAGATTTTTAGTGCTGCTAACCTCAAACTAATTCCTAAAGCATTTTAAAGCAGTCATATATCACAATGTGCTAAAAACAATCTGCTGGATCTCAGGGTTTCTACAGTACTGTAATAACATTAGACAAGTTTATGGATTACTGTATGTATTGAAAGCTAAGGAAAAATAAAGATTCACTTCATCAGTCAAATTATCAAATCAAAGAAGCCGCAGAAAGAAGATAATACTGATAAAGGATTATATGTACAATAGCATTAACCAAAGGAAAGAAAAATGCTATATAGCTGAGACCCTGATCTCAAAGTCCATGTGTACTTTTTTTATTAGTATAAATACATATTTATATTTGAAGTATATAGATTTAAGTATTTATTTCAGTTTATATCAATGTCACTATAGTAATTATAGTTATAATAGTTAAATTATAGTTAAATTATAATTATATATATATGTACAGTTGTCACAAACTGTGCTGTAGTAGTACAAAATCCAAGGAGCAAGACGAATGTAAAAACCAAAATGAGCTTTTATCCACACAGAGAAACAAACTACACCCATCTAACACTAACAATACAGAACAAAGAACAGAAAGAAATGAGGGCTTAAATATACTGGGGAAGCTCATCAACAGAAGAGAGAACAGGTGAAGTCTAATTAACATCCATGGAAACAAACAAATGACGGGAAAGGAAACTAGGTAAAATCAAACACTGGAATCAAAGAATACTAGAACTGAACCAAAACAGAATATACACGAGACAACAATCAGCCATTCATTTTTTGACACATTGACATTTAAACACGTATCTGTGAGACGGAACTACAGGTGCCATATTAACAGTTAGGATGTTTTCCCATTATTATTTTAATATACAAGTGGACGAGTTCTTTTCTTGTGGCTCTAACAAAGGTTAAATATACAGTTTAGTGGTCATGACACTGCAGAAAAAGATTCATCCTTTTTTAACTCATTGTTACCCTCATTTATATAATGTGATTTATCCATCTATAGCTTAAATGCTGCAAGTTTGATGATTATTGTCTGTTGACAGCTTCCTGTCTCATGGCTTTGGTCCTGATCACTGATTTGATGAGCTCCTCTGTTTAATTACCACAAATCAGACCCAGTTCACGTCTGATGTGTGACCGCGAACAACACTGACAAATCCACAGTGATCCAGAGAAATATCCTTAGTCAGGACAGACAGCATATTACATTTTAAACACACAAAGGTGTGAAAGCATGAAGTTTATGGGGTGACAGTGTAACAGAGAGAAAATAGCTCTGATCTATTATATTAGCAGGGCTTTATGTACTAATGTTCACCAATGAAATGGAAGAAATCTCTCACTAGAAATGTAATGCTGTAACTGAGTGTTTAATGAAGGATTGAAACCCTCTGGAGCTGTAAATGTCACAGCAGGTGAATACACATGTAATTATCTCATGTTAATTAGCTGACCTCTCCTGACAGCGCCTTACTTTGTGTCTGACAGTGAGGAACAGTGTGGACTGGAGTGAACCAGCTGCCAGTGTGGCGTTATTCCTCTGTTTTTGGCTGTGTTAAGGCCACAAGGTGATAATCTGTGATAACTGCTGGTTCTGATGGGGTTCGTGCAGATTGTAATGGGGTGATGTGTGCCAGGATGGGATAACCCACTGCATTAGTTATAAATGGACTTCACATGTGTAATTTCACATGTGAGGAAAATGTTTAAGGTGATAAGAGTAATTTATGGAGCCTCTAAAGGGACATGGTGGTGGATAAAATACATTTAAAGAAAAAAAAAAAAGTCTCACAAAACCAGTTGAGTTCAGACAAACACTAGCTCTGTACGTTCACAATGAAGCAGTTCATAGAGTTTTATTCTGAATTTGGACTCAAGTATAAAGAAATGCAGTCAGTGCTTAGTTCAAGGCACAGTTTTGGGATTCTGAAATGCTTAACTCTTTCCCCACCAGCATTTTTGAAAAAAAGTTGTCAGCCACTGCCAGCGATTTTAATGATTTTCACTAAAATTTGATGGCCTCCAGTATATTTTGTTTTATGAATATTTCAATATGCAATACACCAAAATAAAGATCAGAGCCTCTACTTTTTTTTTAATAACCTTCTTTATAATTTTACTAATAAAATGTTACTTACAGACAAGCAGAATAGGACAGAATATGGACGCTAAAATGCATGTTAAGCTTTTTCTCCACCATAGAAAACCGTTATAAAGAAAACACTTAACATGGCTTAGTGGAAGAAGAAAGCAAAGAAGAAATTTTGTATACAGTTTGTTAAGAAATATGTACTATTTACAGGCAAACAGATGAAACCAGAATATGAACACAATGCACTGAACTGCATGTTAAGTGTTTTCCTACCATAAAACCATTTATAAAGAAAAATGATTGATAAAATATATTATGCACAGGAAAACAGATGAGCCAAAAAAAAATAAAATATATTATGCACAGGAAAGCAGATGAGCCCAGAATATGAACAGAATGTGCAAAGTTTCATGTGTTTTTTTTTTCCCCTTAGAAAAAAACATTATAAATAAAAGACGAACGCAAAAAATCTACTATGAACAAAAAAAAATTTCTACAAAATAGCACAAATGATTTGAAACGTCCCTTTAGGGGCTCCATAGTAATTAATCCTGTCATTCAATTAACTGATTCCTTGTGAAGCATTCAATTTTTTTTTCCTGGCATCTCTAATGGGAAATTGTTGTTTCCCTAGGATCGTTGTTGTTAATGGGAAATTTAATTTCCCTTTTTTTATGCCAAAAGACCTTAATCAGGACATGTATATGTATATGTATATGTATTATGTATATGTATATGTATATGTATATGTATATGTATATGTATATGTATATGTATATGTATATGTATATGTATATGTATTATGTATATGTATATGCACACTGTTCAAAAGTTTGAGGTTGGTAAGATTTACTGGTATTTAACAACAAAAATACAGTAAAAATTATGGAATTTATTGTGAAATTTACAATAATTTTTATTCCTGTGATGTAAAGCTGATTTTTCAGCATAATATTCCAGTCCTCAGTGTCACATGATTCTTCAGAAATCATTCTAATATGCTGATTTGCTGCTCAAGAAACATTTCTTGTAATTATCAATGTTGAAAATAGTTGTGCTGCTTAATTTTTTTAATTTAATTTATTTTATTTTTTTTTCTGGAAACTGTAGCAGTTTTGTTTTTTAGGATTCTAGATAGAATGTTTGGAAAAAAAACAGCATTTATTTGAAATACCATTTCAGAGAACAAAATCTGAACCCAACTGAACTAGATTACAACACAAGATTTGCAACATTGATACTGTTATTGAATTGAATTGAGCTAAATGATGCTTCTGATGCTTCTGTAGAGCTGCTTTATAGCTGAATTGAATTTGTTTTATAATTAATAATCTTTGCAACATTGACAGTTACTGAACTGAATTGAATCAACATTGAACTAAACTGAGCTGAATAATGATTCTATTTTCTTCTGTAGGGCTGAAATCGAATTTGTTTCATAATGTATTCATTTCACAACAATAACATGTCTGTTACCGTGAGATGCTTTGAAACAATCTGCACTGTGTAAAGTGCTATATAAATGCATATGACTTTACTAATATTATGTCATTTTCTAAATGTTAACATAAACAAACGCTCATTGATCGAGCTTTGCTTGGTTTTCTCCCCCGGACCAGAACACCTACACTAATGCAGATAAACTCCTGGAAGCGGCCGAGCAGTTGGCCCAGACGGGCGAGTGTGACCCTGAGGAGATCTATAAGGCGGCTCGACACCTGGAGGTCAGGATCCAGGACTTCGTCAGGAGAGTGGAACAAAGAAAACTACTGCTGGACATGTCCGTCTCCTTCCACACGCACACTAAAGAGGTAAGACTGACACACATGCCAGGTGGATTACAGAGGAATGCTGGGAGGTTTTGCTGAGCAGTGCCAGATGTGCTCGAAGAACACGCTGTTTACCTTTCCAGATGCCAATCAGGTCTTGTGTGAAATGTTAAATGCTTTTGCCATAACGTAATTCATTATGTGTTTAAGGTACGTTACTGCTGCAGTCAATAGCAGTGATTATTAGTGATTTATTATTTTAGTAGAGAAGGACGGAGAGTGTAAATATGTTGGAGGGTTAAGTGGCACAATCCATCTTTCTGGGGCGGTTTGGTGATGTGCTTGTCTCATGGAGCTCAAGCGTGAGCTATAGTTTTGTTGATGTATGGAGATTGTAGGAATGGGGTTTTCTCAGGCCTCTGATGTCCTGATATCGCTCTCTCTCTTTATGGAGACTAAGGGTGTGTTCACACTTGTAGTTCTGTTCGTTTGGTTTATTTGGTCTGGACCGAAAAGTAAAATTATACATTTGGTCCTGGTCCTCTAAGCGTTCACATTGGCATTTTTGACAACGGACCTAAAGACACAGAATCTAAAGGCATAGTGATACATTCACAACCTGATCAGTCAGCTTGAATGACATATATATTGTGGTTGGTTATACTTAAAGGTCTTTAAGTCAAATGCACCTCATGCCATCTGCTGGACTAATGGAGCTTTGCCACTGCATGGTACGGCACGGTACGGCTTGGTACGGTTCACATTTGGGGGGTTTTCCACTGGGTACCTGGTACCTGGTACCTGGTACTATTTTTAGTACCACCTTGGCTGAGGTTCCAAGTGAACCCTACCATTACCAAAACGTGATGTGTAAACTCTACTGATCACGGATTGGCCGGGGAGAATCATCACTACCTGCGTCAATGAACTTGCAACACAAACAGAACAGAACCACTAGATTTAAATCAGCACAGCCAGTGAAGGATCGAATGCAACTGTTTTGAACAAGCGCACCTGCTTTTTAACAATCAAAAAGTTCCGTTGTCTGTTGCGGAAGTACAGACGTACCCCTCGTTGATAGCAGAGGAGCAGATCCACCGAGAGCTTGATGGGGCGATGTGGAATGAAAAAGTAAAAAAATAAAAGTGTGGCGCAACTATAATGACATGTGAATAATCCCGCCCACTCTAAAGCGATTCTAAACTGCAGTGGAAATGCAAACCGCTCAGTGCCGAGCCGAGTCGTACCCGCAGTGGAAAAGCGCCATAAGTGCACTCATTCTTGCGTACATATAATTTTATTTGCACCACCTGCAAACTCACAAGGAGTTCATAAAAGGCACTTTACCTCATCGTTGCTCCACGTTTGCCCTCTGCTAATTTTTTTTGGTTACACCGTGTCGTCAAATCATGTCGCATCTTGTCATTACTTCCTGTTTTTGGTTTATTTAGAAGTATTTGGTCTGTGTTGCATTCATATATCATTTGAACCTCACCAGAGTTTGGTTAGAAGCGGACCGAGACCCATCTTTTTAGCGGTCTCGGTACGCTTGTTTGGTGCACACCAGTGTTCGGATGGCAGCTTTCACACTTACTCAAACGAACCGCACTAACAGAGCAATCGAACCAAACATGACAAGTGTGAATGTACCCTAAGATCTTGCTAAACAGATTTATTTTGAGGTGAATAAAGACATGCTTGATGCACGTTTACGACATGTGCAAAATAGGTTTTGGTGAAACGTCTTCTTTTGAAAGAACTTGGTACTCTTATGCACACCAAGGCTAAGAGTGTCACTAAATTAATATATGAGACATTTTTGAAGACCAAGGAGAGGGAGTGGTCATGGTGAAACATGCAAACATTTAGTATCTCTGAAAAGAAATGGCATGTATAGTCTAAGAGAAATGCACTAAAATATAATGTCCTCATATGAGGATGCAGGGTCTCAGGAGATTAAGTAATACATGTGTTATTACCATGTAATAAATCAAATAGCTGTAATTCTAGTACAGTGATACATATGTAAGACTCAGAGTTGCTCTTTAGCTGCTAACTGTGTGGATTTTCCCAACAAGTTCCATTTCACAGCTGCAGTGACTGTGTGTGTGTGTGTGTGTGTGTGTGTGTGTGTGTGTGTGTGTGTGCGTGCGTGCGTGTGTGTGCGTGTGTGTGTGTGTGTTGACAGTAAAAATCGCTACATTATGTGAGCTGAGACTAACATCAGCTGTTCTTGCCTGAAGGAGATTCAGTTTTAGCAGCACCCCAGAAATACTTCATTTCAGTCGGAAAACCCACACACACACTTAAGATCAGTGTCAGGTGAATATAGCCTCTGTAAATACTTCAGACCGAGAACAAGCTCAACAGGTATATTATACACCTTCAGCAGTTATATACCTCAATAGTGCACATGTCTATTTTATGTTTATGCTAGATAGTTTTGTGTCAGAACAAATATATATATAGTAATATATATGCTTTCATTGTCCTTATGTGACAAGATTAACCGCAGATACAGTTACTATGGAAACCACAAGGATGGCAACATCACATTCACCAGTGTGCTTTTTAACTGTTTTAACCCTTTAGACAAGCGAAAAAAGCCAAACAAGTCAACAGTGTTTGAAACTAATGTAAAGAGAAATGAACTCCTGAAGTGGCATGTAGGCCGTGTTTATTTCTGTAAGGAATATCTGTATGTCTTTGCTGTGCGGTTTGGTTTAATGTATCCATTGTGTTTAGCTTTATCCAAATGTGGGCGACGTCCTGTATTGTAAAACTTGTCATATGTGTTGCTGTTCAGAGCTCTTGAGTATAATTCATATGAATAATATTCCTGAGTGTGTCTCAAGCCCCTGTTGGGGAAATCATCTATCATGAGTGTCATATCCTCCTGTAGAGCTGCTCTCCGCCTGCAGCATGTTAAAGCTAAACATGAGCAGCCTCCTCACTGTAGATTTTAAAAACGACTTATTCATCATTACAGGCTCTCATTCTGCATCTGGCAGAGCTGATGTTCCCACGCTCATGGAGAACCTGGGAATGTCCGGGATTGATTCTAAATTCTTTAAATCTCATGGGAATTCTATAGCATTTTTAAAAGTCCATATCAAGTAATCACAAGGGTCATGGCAATTCATTGTTCAAAGGTGTAAACACTGTAAAGAGGAATCTGTGTTTATCAAACATGCCTGTGTGACTGATATTCTTTGGTCCTGTTCAGTAACTTCATCCACCAGCAAGATTGGGTCAGTGAGTTGTTTCTCATAAGCTAATTAATTATGCAAAAAGTTAATTCAAAGCATTTTTATTCCTCCACAAGGAAGAGTGAAGATGTGTGTAGAGCAGTGGTTTTCAAACCAGTCCTGCAAGCACCCCAAACACTGCACAGTTTCTGTGTCTCCCTCATCTATCACACCTGATTCAACTCATCAGCTCATTAGTAGAGACTGCAAGACCTGAAATGGGTGTGTCAGATATAGGGAGACATACAAAATGTGAGGTAATAGGGGTGCTTGCAGGACCGGTTTGAAAACCACTGGGACTGCATCAGTTTTGTGTGATTGATGTTTCTTGGTTGTCGACACAGAAGTTAGAAAACAAGATGCACACAAATCATGACAACAGTTAGCAACGTTTTAACAGTTTTTTCATTTTATTTATGTAAAATCAGACAAATGATTTCTTCTGCTCATATCTAATGCTGAATTTTTCCATGTTTTCATATATATATAGTCAAAGATAACACAAGTAAACACAACATGCAGTTTTTAAATTAAGGTTTTTATTATTAAGGGAAAATAAAATCCGAAACTACATGGCCCTGTGTGAAGAAGTGTTAGCCACACCTGTTCACAATCAAGAAAACTCTTAAATAGGACCTGCCTGACAAAGTGAAGTAGACCAAAAGATCCTCACAAGCTAGACATCATACCGAGATCCAAAGAAATTCAGAAACAAATGAGAAAGTAATTGAGATCTATCAGTCTGGAAAAGGTTATAAAGTCATTTCTAAAGCTTTGGGACTCCAGCAAACCACGGTGAGAGCCATTATTCACAAATGGCAAAAACATGGAACAGTCGAGAACCTTCCCAGGAGTGACCGGCTGACCAAAATTACCCAAAGAGCACAGCTACGACTCATCCAAGAGGTCACAAAAGACCCCACAACAACATCCAAAGAACCGCAGGCCTCACTTGCCTCAGTAAAGGTCAGTGTTCATGACTCCACAATAAGAAAGAGACTGGGCAAAAATGGTCTGCATGGCAGAGTTCCAAGATGAAGACTGCTGCTGAGCAAAAAGAACATAAAGGCTCGTCTCAGTTTTGCCAGAAAACATCTTGATGATCTCAAGACTTTTGGGAAAATACTCTGTGGACTGACGAGACAAAAGTTGAACTTTTTGGAAGTTGTGTGTCCCATTATGTCTGGCGTAAAAGTAACACCGCATTTCAGAAAAAGAACTCAAATAGGGCAGATAACAAGGGGCAGACAGGTGATGATGATAACTAATAACAAGGAACAAGTGATAACTAATAATGAGAAAAGGAAATGGAAGAACCAAATAAGGACATACAGCAACTAACCAGAAACATACACGTTACATTACTCCCCCCTCCCGGAAGGCATGTCCCACGCTGTAACAATACCATTGAAGGGAGCTCCGGGAGCCATGGCGGAACAGGCAGTTCAGGTTGTCAGGTTGTTAACATTAATAATAATAAGAAACATTATTAATAGTTAAGAAACAATAACAATTGATAATAATGGAGCACCATATCTTAAAATATTAGCATGTTAGAATGATTTCTGAAGGATCAAACCAGCAACCTTTCTTCACTGACCTGGAAGGCACTCCAGTGTTTGTGGGGATTTTGTTCTAACTTTTTATATATGTCGTATCATTTCTATACTGTTTAATCTTTTAGACTGAATTGTTAAAAATGGAAGCAGCATGAGAAATGAGAGTGTAAATTTCCATCTAATTTCTAATATTGGATTCAGGACAGATTATTGTTAGATGAGCATTATAATCTGTGCAGACAGATCACTCCATATCTGAGTCTATAGAGAAGTTTAGAAGCTTTTTTTAGGTCTTTGCAGGAGAAAGTGTGTTTCTGTGCTTATATATGGGTCAAGTTTTGGATCCGTTGTGCAAATCTAGATAGTAAAACAACTTAATAAAATACCAATATTGTCTAAATCAACATGTAAAAGTGCAGGAAGGTTTAGAAATCATATCATATTTAAGTGGAATATCATGAGGAAATATTGAATGTCTGCACATCTGTGTCCATTTGTGTGTGTAAAAATGTGTGTGCTTCAGTTGTGGACGTGGATGGAGGACCTGCAGAAGGAGCTTCTGGAAGAAGTTTGTTCCGATTCAGTGGATTCGGTTCAGGAGCTGATCAAACAGTTTCAGCAGCAGCAGACGGCCACGCTGGAGGCCACACTCAACGTCATTAAAGAGGGAGAAGACCTAATGCAACAACTCAGGTATCAACACACACATAGTTTCGCTCATGAGTTTACACACTTAAAAAAACTATTCAAAAGCTCAAAAAGGCTGCATAAGAGGTATTTACATATTTCCCAAAACAGACAAAATAACTTAATTTACACAAATTATCCTGTTTGAATGTTTACGTAACATTGATATGTAAACCTTTACAAACTTGTAAAAGAAACACACTCAGTATTAAAGGGTTAGTTCACCCAAAAATTAAAATTAGCCCATAAACTATTCACCCTCAAGTCATCCTCAGGAGTCAGATCTACGTGGAAGCGCAGGGAAGAGATCAAAACAAAACAATGGTCATGAATTAGAAGTACAAATTGAGGCTTTGTAAAGAAGAATGTCGGAGGATTTCGATATAAGCCAAGAGGAGACTGGTTTTTCCTTTGCTAAAGTAAGGAAACTTTGCTTCCTTTGCTCCTGTAAACAAACATTGGTTTTCATGAGACTCACCAGCGCATGCGCAGCGCTGACCTCATACCTCATGCTCCCGGAGCCGCTTCCGTGTACAACAGTGAGTGCAAGCTACATAAAAGTAATTTTTACATTTTGAATATGGTTATTATTCTTACAAAAACGCATCGATTCGCTACAGGAGTACTTTGTTAACCCCCGGAGCTGTGTGAGACACTTTTTTTTATGGATGGGGGCTTTTTATTTAACTTCTTTTGGACTGATGCACTGCAACACCCGCTGAGTGCAATTAAATAGCTTGAAAGTTCAAAGACAATTTTTAATATAACTCAGACTGGATTCATCTGAAAGAAGAAAGTCATGAGTAATTTATAGGCTAAGTTTCATTTTTGGGTGAACTAACCCTTTAAAAACCAAACTTTGAAACAGAATTAAAGATCAGTACATTTAGTTATATTTTGAATTGTTGGATTTTGTATTGTAAATATATCCATTTAATAGCCTCATTCATACTTTATTAAGGTGTCTTAATTACATTTTATTACATGTTCTTACTATAGCAATAACAGTAAATTATGCATAATTACAAGTGACTAACCCTAAACCCTACCCTAGCCCTAATCTTAACCCTATAGTAAGTACTTATTTGTGTATTTACACTTTAATACCGCCACCTTAAAATAAAGTGTAACCCAAGTTGTATGACCTTTTTATTTAAGAGAAATAATTCAGCAGAGTTTGCAAGAGATGTGTGAATATATTTGTAGGGACTTTCCATTCACAGTAATATTTCTGAATATATTTGAAAAAGCTTGCTACCCAGATGCCATCATCTTTGATTAATGGGTGGTCCGGTTCATTACTGGAGGCACCTGAGCCATAAAGGGCAAAAAAATCAGGCACTGGTCATCAGTAACACTTTGTTTTAAGGACCAATTCTCGTTATGAATTAGTTGCTTATTAGCATGCACGTTACAAGCATATTGGCTGTTTATTATTACTTATAAAGCACATATTCTGCATGGCTATATTTTAGATCCCTTAATCCTACCCCATAACTAAACCTAACAACAACCTTACTAACTATTAATAAGCAGCAAATTAGGAGCTTATAAGGGAAAACTCTTAGTTAATAGTGAATGTGTGTTCTCTATTCTAAAGTGTTAACACGTCTACTAAAATGAAATCTTAGTGCATTCTATATTGCTTACAAAAAAAATTCCTCAGAATGCACAGCAGCTTTTGAATTGCTGTCGAGGAATATTATTTAATGCTGTATTTACAGTAAGAGCTTAGTGAACTGTGCTCACCAGCCAAAGCTTTAGCCCCTTAAAATAACTAGAAAGTTTGTTTACAGTAAATATGCTTGTAATTGAAATCGAACAGGCAAATATGGCTCAATGTAATGTGTTAATATGAAGTAATTTTCTGTATTTTGTTTTAAGGTTGATGGAAATTCCTATAAACTTAACAGATATGTCCTGGCAGAAAATGTGATTTTGTTCTTACATTGCAAGCGTGCAATGAAAGTATAATTTTGAAAGTATAGCCATAACACTAAAACATTACACGTGTTGGCATGATTTGGTGTGACAGAGTCATTTACCAAATCCATCTGTGTAAAGTTATATTCAGGCCCACGGAAAATTCCAGCAATCTGAACTGTATTTATGTATCAGTTGTAAATGCATTAGTGCAAATGTGTTTCCAATTTAATTTTACAAACTAAAGAATGAGGCTGTATTATTTTGTGTTTTACGGACTGTCATAGATATGATGTTTATAAGCATTAAGTTGTAGCCAGCAAATGTATTTAGTATGAGTGAATTGTAGATTACCCAAACCCATACACTTAACACATTAGTTGTGTGTCGCACAGAGATTCAGCAATGAGCAGTAATAAGATGCCTCACACGAGCTCTATCGCTCACATCGAAGGCGTCCTACAGCAGCTAGAGGAGGCCCAGGGCCACATGGAGGAGCTCTTCCACGAGAGGAAGATCAAACTCGACATCTTCCTGCAACTGCGCATCTTTGAGCAGTACACCATTGAGGTGAAGCGTGTTTGCATGCTAGATTAGTTTATTTGAAATCATTTTCAGAGATTTATTAAAAATCAAAAATCAACTGGCTCTGAGATGAATAAAAAATATTATATTCATCTCATGAAGCATTGTGAATAAAGAAATTGACACTATTTACACTATTCATGTAAAATAATATACATTTAAAGCCATAAAATACTCAAAAATAAAAAAATATACACTGTAAAAATTTCCGTAAAATTTACGGTCAGCTGTGGTTTCCGGAATTTTACTGTAAAAAATATGGTAGCAACATTTTAGGTTTCATGGTTTTAACTTAAATTTACAGTTAAATTCCGTAATTTCATTAACTGATATAATGTTAATATACCAACCTAATGAAGTAATTAAATCTGTTTTGTACCTTTGTAATACACTGATAACCATCAAATGCAGGTGGTGATGAGAAAGTCACATGATGAACCAAAGCCCATCAACAGCAGCTTTTAAATAATAACATATGTAGAAGGTGCACCGTATCATTCAAACAAACACTAAACACCATCACGTTGACACACATGAAACTGAAATAATGCAATAAAAATTCATTTAACAACATTAGGTGTAACATACAACCCTAATATACAAAACTGATAAGAAAGAAACTAAGAAAAAAACATAGTTATTTCATCAACAACAACAACAACAACAACAAAAACCATCAAATTTGATCCTTTTCATCTTTTTCACTTCCAAAAATGGTATACTACGGTAAAATTACATGTAATGTCTTATACAGTTTTTCACCATATATTTTAGAGGGATTTACCATTAACCATTTAACAGGTTTTTACTGTAGCATTTTTACAGTCTTTTGCCGTTAAATTCATGGTAATAAAAAAAAAAAAAAAAACTGTAATTGCATTTAAATAAATATATACATGAAATATAAGGCCACCTAAAGAGAGACACTTTCATGATTGTTTCTTAGCACACTTAAGTGCACCATTAAAAAGTACACTTTAATGTAATAATGTCAAATTAAATGTTTTAGTGCACAAGTGATATACTCTCCCCCCCCTCCCCCACATAAAACCGCAAAAATACACGCGTAAAAAGAACACCTGTTCCTCAAGTCACAGAGATACCACAGAAGAAGAACCCAGTCTGGCTGAACAGAGACTCCAGCGATACGCGGAGAGAAAACTGGCCATGAACAACATGACCTACGAGGTCATGCAGCAGGGTCAAGACCTGCATCAATACATCATGGAGGTCCAGGCTTCAGGTGAGAGAGAGTGAAAGAGAATAGAACTAAGAATAGACCAGACCGAAGTGTCAGAACCCTGACACGTGTATTCTATCTATAGCTAGTGTATTATATAATGCTCATAATTACCACAATTAAACAAACCAATGCATCCATTTAACATCTGATCTTTGGGGACAAACTGGAGGTTATCCTATAAGTTATTTATGGTGATTTTTAAAAAGATTCTTTTCAAGAATATGAATACTTCTTAAGTTTTGTCTCAAGAACAATCTTAAGAAAAAAGGGTCACACTTTATTTTAATATGTGGTTCATAAGTACTAATAAATAGCCAATATGCTAGTAACATGGATGCTAGTTAAAAGCAGGGCTTGAAAATGAAAAAAAAAAAAAAAAAAATAAATAAATAAATAAATAAATAAATAAATTCAATCGGTTCACTCCGAGCAGAATCGATATTTTAACATTTCTGTTCCTGAGTTCCTCTGTATCCGAAACCGGTTCTGGCAGAAGAAATACCGGTTAATAACATTATTTTTTTAAACAAATTTCTTTGCTTATAATAGGCCTAATAATAATAATAATAATAATAATAATAATAATAATAAAAATAATAAAGAACAGCATTTTCTTTACTTAAAAGAAAGAAAAACAGGAAGAGATCTGGTAAGGTTATCCTATAACCCGCTGTGCTTAGCTACAGCTACAGCATCATCTTTTCTAGATTTTGGCCAAATGTAGGCTACTAAACAAATAAAAAAAAATCTTTCAACACTTTAAAGACATTAAAGTATTTTGAAGATATTTAAAAATATTTGCTGCATTGTAAAACAAACAAACAAACAAACAAACAGAAAAAAAAACCCTACTTGTATAAGATTGTGTTTTGCAAGTAAAAAAAAAAAAAAAAAAAGAAGCTTATGTCACGTATAGGCTCACGTCACATTTCATTAGCTCTATTACATTCAGAAATAATGTAGGCTAAAATGCCAGTAGGCTAAAGAAAAAAAAAAAAAAAAGAAATTTGTGGTGACATTGATGACCACAATGTTTTATCCAAAGTTGAACATTCCTCAACTCTCGACGCCAAGGAAAAAAACACCCCAACAGCGCTCAGCACGCTCGGCACGCTCCTGGCGTTTTAAAAAAGGTGGCGCTCCCATTGAGAACAACTGAAAAAGTACACCAGCCTCGGGAAAAAACACTTTAGTGGACACGCAGTCTAACCCTGAAATAGATTCTAGAATATATAAATTAGACAACTTT
>NC_056580.1:1678766-1828766 GCF_018340385.1 Cyprinus carpio
AAAGAAAACTATTTCAATTTAATTTGCTTTCCAAAAACAAATTAAATCAAAACAACATCAAACAACACCAAATAAAACAAGAAAAACTAAAAAAGATTAAAAACATGATTAAAGAGACGAGAACAGCCAGTGCACGCTTCATGTGCGTGCAGCTTTGCGCGTAGAGAACAGCGCGCGAGTAATGAATCGAGTTACCTTTCGCCTTTTATCTCTGGAATTGTTTAAAATTCGCTTGTTTGTGTAAATTCAAACAAATGATAAACTTATACTCTATTATGGTAAAATTTTGCAATTAATCCACAGATCACATGCGTGCCGAACCGTGGGGCTTGGTCCGTACGGATCACGGATCAACCTATGATCCGTTTAATCACTAGTCCATGCTATATACCTGAAATATGTGTCTTAGATAAGGGAGAGTCCTGAAATGTGATTTTTTTGGTGGTACTCCAGGACCAGAGTTGGTAAAAACAATTTTACCAACATTATACAAATATATTATGTACGTGCAGTATACAAAGCTGTGCTTAATGCTCAACCGCTAGTCATTATAAAATGTATGACTGAAAATGTTAAGTAATAAAGAATTTTATTTATTTATTTATTTATTTATTTTGGCACTAGATGTTAAAGGCAAGACAGGCCTTTTTTTCAGGCATTGGTTAATTTTAAGATTTTGGGTTATTTTGCTTCTATAACTTATTTTAGTCTATTGAAAGAAAAACATCAAAAATACACATTTATGTCTTTATTTCAGTATACTTTTTTGTGTCTATTTGTGCCTTTACATTTTAAATACAGTACATATCTTTAAAGGGAGTTTTCTAAAAATTAGGATTTTTTTGTTTGTTTGTTTCTTCATGATGTGAGATAGAAATCTTCATTTCAGTAGTACTTACATACACCAAACTTTACAGTTTTTTTTAAATATATCATTCACCTGATTTGTGTCACCTGTTATTTTATTCCTAAAATTATGGCTACATTTTGTGTGTGCGTATCACTCCTGAATTATGGACCTTCAACATTTCAGTAATGATCACTTATGCTCATCAAGCCTGCATTTATTTGATTTAAAATAAATAATTAATAAAATGCATAATTATTATGCATCTAAATAATTGTTTTCTATTGTGATATGTTTTACAATTAAATTTATTACAATTATGGGAAAGCTGGATTGGTGCTCAATAATTAATTTATTTATTTATATATAACACTTGTAAAAACCATGATATATTTTTATAATTCTTTAATGAAAAGAAAGTTCAAAAGAACAGCATTATTTATAATATTATATATATTTGTAATTTATTTATAAAAAAATCTTTACTGTAACTTTTAATCAGTTTAATCTGCCACTGCTAAATAAAGAAATAAATAATCTTACTGACCCCAAACGTTTGAACAGTAGTGTAGGTGTGTTCTCCTTTTACCCATAATGCCACAAGTCTTTCAGAGGACTCACCCTATAGCGGATCCATTTGTCAAAAATAACAAAGTATTGGTTGTCTAAGGTCACTCATCTGCTCTTCTTTCTCTCACGCTCTTGATGTATCACAGTGCTGGACGCCAGTACACACAGTCTCACGTGGCTCTCTCTTGACTTCATCTGACTGATAATCAATAGAGAGAGATGCAGCGACTGTGCTAGCTGATTCAGTGCGGCTCTCAGTGCTAATATCTTTCAGAGCCTAAGTGAGGGCCAGAGTGCTGTCCCCAGAGATGGCCCTAAGGTGTCTGCCACTACATGATTGCTAATGGAGAGAAATGAGAGAGTTATGAATTCTGCTCAGTCTCCTCAGGATATCACTCCACACTGACAGTGTCATATTCAGATCGGACTGACAGCTATTTCAGAGTATACTTAAATGCAGATGTAAAGTACTTGATTATAATTTTAACTGTAGTGTGTTATTTGATATTATATTTAATAAATTGCTAATTCATCATTACAAATGTGTAAATGCAAATATATTTAAATATGTGACATAAGTTTCAATAGAAATGACAATAAGGTATTTTTTAATGTACCATAAATGCTTGTCAGCACACATTAACCATATTTCAAAGAAATTGGAATTTGCATAGAATAGAAATTGCATATAAGGATGTATTTAAGTCATACTTAATTGTGTCAAAAAACACTTTAAAGTTCAGCTTAATGCATTTAATATAAATGCAAACTAATACATTTTCATTTTATTGCAATTAATACTGCATGCAGTTAAATGTACAGAAACAGTTCTGAAGTCGTGTTCGTTGTATTGCGTGTTGTTTAGGTTCTGGGTTGGATTCGTAACGGTGAGTCTATGCTGGATGCCAGTATGGTGAACGCAAGCTCACTGTCAGAGGCCGAACAACTACAGAGAGAGCATGAGCAGTTCCAGCTCGCGATAGAGGTAAACACACGCACGCACGCACACACACACACACACACACACACACACAGGCTCTATCCCTCATTGTCTCTGTTTCTCTCTGTACATTCTCAACATTTTTGTGTAACTTTTATCTGTGAGTCATCTGTAGTAACATCGCTTCAGCCCTGACCTTTACACAGATGAGTGAAATAACTTAAGTACTTTCCCCCCACTCTCTATCTCTCTATTTCAATCTCTCTTGTTCTTTTTTTAAGGGTCATATGAAGGAAAAATAAAAACAGGAGTAGTTTGATGTGCTATGTAGTCATACTCAAACATGCACTAAAAATCCTTCGCCAGTCCAGAAGGACCTTTAATGGAGTCTGAAATGTTCAGAAAACACATTCACATTTACATATCAACATCTATCAACATAACAAGTTGATAATATCACATCTCCTCTGCTCTCGCTTCACTTTTAGTCAAAATCCTTCCGTCTCTGTGCTCTCACAATAAATTTTAACACTATGATGTTAACGATGTATGGAAGAGATTACTTCCAGAATATTCCAAACAGATCCAACAGGAATCCTTCATTCATAAAATTTCACAGATGGATCATAACATTGACCTGAAGGATTTATGACCCACAGTCAGTCTAGAACTGCTCTGCTGCTTTTACTGCAATTCACGGCTTGGCGATATAGAACCAGATTCTGCCCAATAATATTCATTATCAGCACAGATTTTTATTTTATTATTATTTATTTGTATTTTTTTTTTTTTTTTTTTTTTTTGTCCAAGGCAAGCAATGCAAAGGAATGAATCATGCTTTCTGCTATCAGTCTGTATCTCTCAGTACAGTAGTCATGTCATTTATCACAGGATTTGGCATTGGTCTTTATTTCCTGCTTTGGACGAGGTTCTACCTGCTCGACTCTGCTGTTAAATGTCCTGACTATTAAAGTTAGATTTATTTTTTCCTTCATCATGACAATGCCAGCAGACAGAAGAGAGGCCGGCCTCTGACTGTAGAAAACCTCAAGCTGTCAGCTGGGTAAAAGAGGCTCAAATTAACTTCTCTTATAGATGTTAACTTTTAATTACCTGTCTCCTTTAATGCTTGTGATTTAAGAGTTTATGAAATTGAAAAGTGTCCTCCTCTTTGCAGAACATGTGGAATTATTGGCTGTGTTCAGAATGGAACACCAGCATAGAGCTCCGTACATGCTGCACATTATATAGCTGCACACTGTGTAATAATCTAAAAATAGCTTGGCGTTGTGATTTATAAATTGATAACTACGCTACATTGCTGTCACATGTCCTCACTATTTTAAAGCTAACATCTCCCTCTTTTCTCTCCCTGCAGTCTCTGTTCCATGCTAACTCTCTTCAGAAGACCCATCAGAGCGCACTACAGGTGCAGCAGAAGGCTGAGATCATGTTACAGGCCGGACACTTTGACCCTGAGGCCATCCGCAGCTGTGCTGAGAAGGTGGCAGTATACTGGCAGCAGCTCATGCTGAAGATGGAGGACAGACTCAAGCTGGTTAACGCCTCCGTAGCCTTCTACAAGACATCCGAACAGGTGCTGAGAAACAGCCATCAGTCCATCCTCTTGTGTTCTGCATCACTTCACCATGACTGTTACAACCCTAGAAGACTTACTACAAGATGGTCAAGTGTCCCAAGACTAGTTTCAGTGGCATATTACCAAAGTGTACTCAATTATGTTGAATGTGCACTTGTAGTGTACACTGTAAAAAATTGCCAGGAATTTACAGGATTAAAGAGTATTATTTCACAATAAATTACTGTAGTCAGAAAATTACTATGAAATCAATGCATTTTCTTACAAATGACTGTGAATGAACAGCAGAATGAGGCTAGCATCACAGGAAATTTACTGCTCTTGTTTCACTCTGAATTCACATTATAAAGTGGTCTTTAACTGTGAGAAATTTAGTGCTGTAATTGTTTTGAAGTCATCATAATGGTGGTTAGTGTTTAGCATTTGTTTGGGCTCTTTGACCTTGTATATTCATCTTCGAAATTCTGATCTAGTAAATAAAAACCTCCACAGCATGATCTATTCATGCTGCATTGCATGCTGGGTGCCTTCATAGTACATATGCAGTGTAGAAACACAGCATTGTGCTGTTTGTTTATTTATTAGTTTTTAACAGTGTACTTCAAACTAAATGCATACTAAAACACATGCAAAGTACTTTATTATCATTTTAACTGTAGCATATTATTTTGATATTATATTTAAACTTAATATATTTTACATGTACTTAATTGCAACTTCATCATTATATGTAATAACAAATATATATATATATATATATATATATATATATATATATATATATATATATATTATATATATATATATATACATGACATACTAGTTAAGTTGCATTAGATTATTTTAGCTTACCTAACCATATTTGAAAGACAATGTAATTATAAAATTACAGAATACAGAACTACTAAAGTGGATCCAAAAAGTGGATTAAACAAGTACCATTCTGTCTGGTCTGAAAAATAATGTCATAGTGTTATTATACAAGACACATTTTTAATTTAAATTATTATTAAAAATTAACTACAAAATGTTAAATAAAACAAAGAATACAATAAATATATAAAATCTAAATGATTTCATTAATAATAACGCTATTTAAAAACTATTTAAACTGGAAATACGTCATGAAGAGAAAATGATTATTTATATATATAATATATGACCAGCTAGTGACACAGCAGGCACAGCTTGTTCCCGAACCCTGCATCATGCTAAATGTCATACGAATGGCTTATTCACAGGTGTGCAGCGTGCTGGAGAGTCTGGAGCAGGAGTACCGCAGAGATGAGGACTGGTGTGGAGCTCATGATAAACTGGGATCTTCAGCAGAGACGGATCATGTGCTGCCACTCATCAGCAAGCACCTGGAACAGAAAGAGGCTTTTCTCAAGGTCACTACTGAACAGCCATCTCTCTATCAGCATCAGTCAGCCCAGATCCAGTCACCAACTTCATGTTGGAATAACAATCACAAAAGTGTCTCCTGGACTATTTGGTCATCATTTGTATTTATTGTACACAGCTAATGTGAAGAATCTGTAGATCAAACAGTTTTTAAGACCATGACGAATAAATGCAGCCCAAGTGTTCGACTGTGTGCATGTGAGGGTCTGCTGTGTTTTTCAGGCGTGTACTCTGGCCAGGCGAAATGCTGAGGTTTTTCTGAAATACATCCATCGGAATAACGTCAGCACTCAGGGATCATCCAGCAACACGCGCGGCCCTGAGCAACAGGTCAAAGGTCAGAGCTTCAAAGCTAATTATAGCAGAATCTGATAACTGTGTGTCCATCATTTCATATTTTCAGCATTTCTTAGCTTCTTTCTAACAAAACATGCTTCGTTTATCCAGTCATTCATTCAGTCATGTTAAGCATTTGTTGTGTGTGTGTGTGTGTGTGTGTGTGTGTGTGTGTGTGTGTGTGTGTGTGTGTGTGTGTGTGTGTTGTGTTTAAACAGCCATCCTGCATGAACTGCTACAGAGGGAAAACAGAGTTCTGCATTTCTGGACCATGAAGAAGCGGCGTCTGGATCAGTGTCAGCAGTATGTGGTGTTTGAACGCAGCGCCAAACAGGTGAAAACACTGAGCCACATTTCTGTGTGTGTGTGTGTATGTGTGTGTGTGTGTGTGTGGACTTTTGTGGTTTGTGCATTCACATTTATCTGTGTGAATGAGTATGTTTCTGTTGTTCTTTTGTGGGTGCACATTCTTTGTGTTCTGTAAATGTACAGTGTGTGTGTGTTTGTTGTTGTTTGTGTTGCATTTGTATTTTATGATGTAAGGATGCTCATGAAAGAGAGACAGAATTTTCAGTAGAAAGCTGACAGTTTAACAGTTCTTCAAAACCTGTCTGAATAAGTCTGCGTTTCATAATAAATAGAACTGTCAATCAGTTAAAATAATTCACATTACAATTCTATGTTTTTTTTTCAGTCTATCCAGTGTATACTTGGGGGTCTTGTATTCTGTCCTCAAATCATATTTAATAATTAGTCACATGTGTTAGACAGCATAGTATGGAGCTGTTTTTCTTTGACTGTTTTTAAGATTGTGAGACACAAAACTGACACACTGTGTCAAATGAAGTAGTTCAGTTTTAAGTCGTGAGACCTCTGCTTTCTTTTTTGTTTTGTTGTGCTCCATCTAGCGGTTTGTATGTCGACTCAGAATTTGTGAAAATATGCTTTTATTTTATATTTTATATTGTATTTCACACTTGAAATATTAAGTTGCTTTAATTAAGCATTTTTTTGATTAGTGTACCAAATTATCACATTAAAACTGATAACCTTAAAAATTATGGTGAATATAGATTCGATTACTTACTTTCGATTTACCATTTAAATTATTTAATTAAGATAATTATTTAGCTTCTTAAGATACTTCAATTAATAATAATAATAATAAAAAAAATCTTAAGATTTATTTAAAAAAGAAATAATAATGTAACAACCCATACAGCGAAAAAATACATTTTGAAATATATTTTGAAATATACCTATATATATATATATATATATATATATATATATATATATATATATATATATAATATATATATATATATATATATATATATATTTGCTAAATATGTTTCAAAATATATTTGTGGACATATTTTCTACCTTATTATTTTTTATTTATTGCTGTTTTATTATTCATTTATTTTAGATATTTTTTTATAAATATATTATAAGAATATAAATCTATTCAAAAACATATGCTTTGTGCTATATATTTCAAAGCAAGAAAATACATTTGCATATGTCACATTTAAAGAAAAACTATGTTGTCTGTAAAACGTATGAGCATATAACACATTTACATTAAATTCAAACTACTGCTATTGTAAGACTGGAAATGTATTTTCTTGCACCTGAAATACATTTTGAATTATATTTTGGTATATCAGTCTTGAAACTAAATAGATATTCTCTTTAAAAATATATATTTCATTGACCTTCACTGTTTACAACATATATTTAGCATATATATATAAAATATATTTTGATGACTTATTTGTTTATTTATTCATTCATTTGTTTTGGCGTATTGGGAAATAGGTTAGATTGGTATGTGTTTGTTTTTATGAAATTTTCATATATAAATGTTTATTTTCAATAAAAAAACATTATACTCTGACACATTTGTAAGAATGAAGGTAAAGTTCTGGCAGATGTAGTACTATTAAATTGCATTCAAATCATAAGTCCACACATTCACTTTGTTATTAGAACGTCCTATATTGGGTCTTTGTGATTCTGTGAATGTTTGGGGTGTGTGTGAGAGCTGTACAGACTGATCTGCGTGTTGACTGGGATCATCTGAGGACTGACTCTGTCTCTGTGTCAGGCGTTAGAGTGGATCCAGGAGGCAGGAGAGGTCTATCTCACCTCTCACACGTCCCCGGGAGACTCGGTGGAGAAAACTCGGGAACTGCTGAGAGAATACGAAGAATTCCGCATCTCTGCCAAGGTACAGAGACACAAACACTTCCCCTCACCTCTTCCTCTTGCTTTTCATGTCCGTCTCTAATGTGTGACACATACTGCCACTTGAACCCTTCCCACAATTAATATTCTCTGAGGAACATTTAAAAGATTTTGAGCATAATGAACAAACCACACGCTCACACACATAATGTTCATGTGTGACGCAGCAAACGAAGGAGAAGGTGAAGATGTTGATCCAGCTGGCAGATAATTTTGTGGAGAAAGGGCACACGCACGTCACCGAGCTGAAGAAGTGGGTGACCGCAGTGGACAAGCGCTACAGAGATTTCTCCCTGCGTGTGGCCAAATACCGCTGCAGTCTGGGCATCAGCTCTGAGGTACTGCATTTAACCAGCATAAATTATTATTATGTAGATCATTTTAAATAATAATCATAATAGTTCTTATTGATATTAATTTTTAATGATAATTTTATTTAGTAGCCCATTAACCCGAACCTGCACGACAGCAGGCAACTGCTTAAAATATTTAAATATTATTCATTCATTCATTCATGTTTTTTTTTGGGGGGGCAGTGTTTTCTGAGCATCATATCCATACATTCTAGAAACTTGCATACCTTGTGCATCCAGCACCCTTTTTTTTTTTTTTTTTTTTACACGCACTGATTGTGTGTGTGTGTGTGTGTGTGTGTGTGTGTGTGTGTGTGTGTGTGTGTGTGTGTGTGTGTGTGTGTGTGTGTGTGTGTGTGTGTGTGTGTGTGTGTGTGTGTGTGTGTGTGTGTGTGTGTGTGTGTTTCAGGATAATAAGGATCTGGAGTTGGATATCATTCCAGCCAGTCTAACTGACCCAGAGGTCAAACTGCGTGACCCCAACCACGAGGTCAACGAGGAAAAGAGGAAATCAGCTCGGAAGAAAGAGTAAGTGACCATACACAGCCTCCAGACAGCAGCTCCACACACACACACACACACACACACACACACACACACACACACTACAGTTTCAGACTCTTATAATCGACTGCTGCTTTGTATTGTTGCAGGTTTATTATAGCAGAGCTGTTACAGACAGAAAAGGCTTATGTGAGGGACTTACACGAATGTTTAGAGGTAAGTGTTTCAGTTTTATTAATAATAATAAATCCTGATCCTTACATTTAAACACTTTTGCTACTCTACCTTTAAGTCTTCTGTATTTCTGCCTATATGTACATCAAGATGCTGAAGGTCTTTGAGATACTGCATGCCAATAACAGCAGACAGTAATTTCCTAGTGTATGTCTACTCACTTCTCTTTGTTTGATGTATTTATTAGACGTATTTGTGGGAGATGACCAACGGCGTAGAGGAAATCCCTCCAGGAATCGCCAACAAAGCACACATCATCTTTGGAAACATCCAGGAGATTTACGACTTCCATAATAAGTGAGTTTCTCTCGTTAAATCAAATATTAATGGCATGTTTTAAGCCATAAGCCTTTGGGCTTTTATCAGAATATGCACAGTCTTCTTGTTTTTGCAGATGAAAGAGGTGGCTAATATGCTTTTCAATTGAAATTCTACATATGCAAATTGTGTATGGCATGTTGTTTTGTGTGTGTTACAGTATATTCCTGAAAGAGCTGATCAATTATGAGCAGTTACCTGAGGATGTGGGCCATTGCTTTGTTACATGGGTGAGTGTTTCTAAAACACCTGCATGTCATTTCATTTGCTCAGGAAGCGATTTATGTTGTTGTGCACCTAACATCTCATACAATTTATGTTTTTTTTTTTTAACAAACAACTGAGAAAAATATTATTATTATTTTTTTTTTTTTTTAATGGTAATGCTTTATTTTACAGTGTCCATGTTAAATGTACCTACTATAATAATAACAGCAAATTATGCATAATTACAACCAACTAACCATAATTCAGAATTTAATTTAATTTTTATTTTTTTATTTGTGCTCATATGCATAATTTATAAAGACATACTTAAGACATTCAGATCCCGCTAAATTATTTTATTATAGCAAGAATTATGACAATCAATAATCGTTGCGAATATTATATGGTAGCTTTCTGATTTCCTTTGATATGCTGAATTAAAACTTACGTGTTTGTGTTTCAGGCTGATAAGTTTAATATTTATGTGAAATACTGCAAAAACAAACCAGATTCCAGTCAGCTCATCCTAGAGCATGCTGGGAGTTTTTTCGACGTAAGTACAAATGTTTTCTAAATCAATAATTTAGTAACTCTGAATATAATTTGTCTTCTTTTATATCTTCAGCAAATTGCACTACATGAGTTTTAAATATTATTGACCTAAAGTAAATTTAGCTGAAATGAAATAACTCAATGCTGTTCATCAGAGCACTTGAAGTGGCCAGTAGATGGAGTGAGTGAGTCTCTGACCCTGAGCATCTCACTGTATTCAGTTAGTCAGTGAAAAGAAAAGAAAAATACTTTATTGTCCCAGAAGGGGAAATTTGTAATATACTCTGTTCATTAGCTAGCACAAACCCAATTAACACGAGTGTCCCACATGAGAGATTTATCTATATGATGATGGTTTTGCCTGCTCTGAACAGGAGATTCAGAAGAGACATGGTCTGGCCAACTCTATATCATCATACCTCATCAAACCTGTGCAGAGAATCACCAAATACCAGCTGCTGCTCAAGGTACCATGTGTTTTTGAGAAGGTCAGATGCAGTGTTCAGTGTGCTGTGTAGTGTGTACAGGACAGTGTGTGTGCTCACAGGAGCTGCTGTCCTGCTGTGAAGAAGGTAAAGGTGAAATTAAGGACGGGCTGGAGGTCATGTTGAGTGTGCCAAAGAGAGCCAACGACGCCATGCACGTCAGCATGCTTGAGGGTACAACACCACTGAACACACACACACACACACACACACACACACACACACACACACACACTTATTACTCTTTTCCAATGATATGCTTAAATAAACCTTCAGCCTCTGACATGATGTTTTCTTCCGTCAGGTTTTGATGAGAATCTGGACGTTCAGGGTGAACTCTTCCTGCAGGACACCTTCCAGGTGTGGGACCCCAAATCTCTGATCCGTAAGGGACGAGACCGCCACCTCTTCCTCTTCGAGATCTCCCTCGTCTTCAGCAAAGAAATCAAAGACTCAGCGGGTCGATCCAAATACATCTACAAGAACAAACTACTGGTATTTAGTTATATCACTCAGTTCACATACACACACACACACACACACACACACACACACACACACACACACACACTATCACTGCATTTTCATTACATCTCACTTACATTCATCACATAAAAATTTGGGGTTGGTAAGATAGAGAGAAGCCTGTTATGCTCACAAAGGCAGCATTTCCTGATCGAAAATACTGTAAATACAGTAAGATTGTGAAATATTGCTACAATTTAAAATAAGTTCTCTATGTGAATATATTTTAGAATGTAAATTATTCCTGTGATCAAAGCCATATTTTCAGCATCAGTGTCACATGATCCTTCAGAAATCATTCAAATATGATTTCCTGCTCAAGAAATATTTCTGATTAATATCAATGTTGAAAACAGCTGTGCTGCTTACTATTTTTTGGAAATATTTTTTCAGGATTCTTTGATGAATAGTTCAACAGAAAATTCAATAGAAAGGGATTTATTTGAAATATAAACCTTTTGTCATTATAAATTTTAATCAAATTTAATCAAATTGTTGCTGAATAGAAGTATACATTTCTTTACAAAAAGTCCACAAAATGTTAGAGACATTTGGTATTCTGTCTTTTATTGCATATTGTTGTTGCAAATATTTCAAATACTGTATGTATGTAATTAAGGTTTTGTAAAAAAAAAAATGCCCAAATTCAACAAAGTTTTAAAGGCATTGTTTAAAAATGGTTGAAAACTAAAAACAAATCTCTATATGCCATAGTCCTTAAAAAAAACTGTGTGAAATGTATAATTCATGAATTAATAATAAAACTGTCATGAAGTAAGTAACATTAGAGAAAAAAACTGACTTCATAAAATTAATATTATGATTTAAATTCTAAATATAATAAATATAAAAAAGCATATAATATATTTATTTCTCAAATAAATTAATAAATGTATTAATTATTTAAAACAGACAGAAAAAAATCCAGTTTGAGCCCTGTTTTAGATCATTTCAATGTCATAAATGAAAGGAAAGCCTCGTGGGAGGGATCAGTTAGTGCACACATGAACACAGTTATGTCTGAATTCTACATTTCCCATCTGTTTTACCACATTGTGTAACATGTTAAGTGTTTCCACACATACCTGGAACCAGCCCGTGCAGGTGTGTGGACCAGATGGGGCGTTTGTCACCCCTCTCTCTGTGTTCAGTGTACCTGTGAACAGATCCAGATGTGTCTTTGGTTGTACTCTGGTTAGCTGGAATTATCTCACAAACACAATTTAAGACTCTGCTTTGGAAATGCTTTCAATTTTCAATGCTTTTCAAAGTTCCGCTTTCAGTAAAGTTCAATCTTAGGTTATCTCAGTCTTAATTAAATTCTTCATACTGTTATGCTCCTAAATACATTTTCCATGCAGATATTTTAAATATCTGTGTGTGATGTTCTGATTGCGTCTGCAGACCTCTGAATTGGGGGTGACAGAACATGTGGAAGGAGACCCGTGTAAATTTGCCCTGTGGGTGGGACGCACACCCTCATCCGACAACAAGACTGTCCTCAAGGTACATTACATCATTTTATTATTAATACATTATTTTTAGAGTGGTAAATATTTGTAAACATGTTCCAGTCAGTGAAATTGCTTGTGTGCAAAGATTTTCATGAACATTTCCTACATGTCCTGTTTTTTATTTATTTATTTTTTTCATGATTGTTGTGTCGCTCCCTGCTATGGAAGCCCATTTCTGCCACTGAATAAAAAATGAAAAAAGGTTATTGCGACTTTTTATATATATTAACTCACAACTGTTATAAAGTTATAAAAGTTATAAAGTAAGAATTGCGAAATATAAACTCAAAATTGCGAGTTATAAAGTCAGAACTACGAGATATAAACACAATTGCAATTCTGACTTTTTTTCTTGCACTTGCAAGTTTATATCTCCCAATTATGACTTTTTAAGTTGCAATTGTGAGTTTATATCACACAGTTCTGAGAAAAAAAAGAATTGTGAGATAAAAAGTCGCAATTACCTCTTTTATATTTTATTCATTGGTGGAAACGGGCTTCCATACCCTGCTGTTCTGTTGGAATCGTCTGTTTGTAATGTGCATGACTGTGTCTGTGTCAGGCGTCCAGTATCGAGGTGAAGCAAGAATGGATTAAAAACATCCGAGAGGTCATCCAGGAGAGAATCATTCACCTGAAGGGGGCGCTAAAGGAACCAATCCATGCTCCCAAAACCCCAGTCAAACCCCGCAACAACAGCAAGAGGTCAGACACATTGTACCGAGGCATACTCTACTCCAGTCCTGAAAATGAAACTCTGCATTCATTCATAATGTTATCATAACCTCAGCTCTCATAATGGTGCAAAGATGCTGCAGTTGTACACAGTGCTATTTGTAGATTCTGCTTTGTTTGTTGTGAATTGTGATCAAATCATTTGTATGTCTATTTGGATGCAAGCATCTGCTAAATGACTAAATGTAGATCTGTATAAAGAATGAGACAAAACACTACATTCATGAATATGCATACCCATTTATTCATGATAATGCAGGAGGCTTATGCTCATGTATAATCATTTGCCATCTTGTCTCTCCTCATGCAAGCTCCATTCGATTGTTAAAATGTGTACATATGGGAATAAGTATGTACAGTGAAGCCAATATCTAAATCTGCTCAAAAAGCAAATAGCAAAATTATTTGTATCTGTTTTCTGATAAACTGAATGTGGGCAGGGCTTAAAAAGAAAGTCTGTCCAAAATATATGAAAAGCGCTTTTTAAATGTAATTCTGTTCTCGTCATTATTAAAATATAACAAACATGCCTGGGATAATTTATAAAATTGTTACTTTTGAGTACAAAATTTTTGTACATATCTTTTAATTTATATATATATATATATATATATATATATATATATATATATATATATATATATATATATATATATATATATATATATATATATATATAAATTAAAAAATATATATATAAATTAAAAGATATATATGCAGATTCACTTCTATATATTCAGACTTGTACCAATATATACAGATGTACTTCTATATATTCAAATTTTACATTTATATATTCAGATTTATAACTTTATACTTAGATATACTTCTATTTTTCACAACTTACATTTATAAATTCAGATTTATAAATATACATTCTATACATTCAGACTTACATTTATATATTCAGAATGCTAAATATATATTCAGATTTACATGTATATATTCAGAATTATAAGTATATTTTCAGGTTTGCATTTATATATTCATTATAACTATTTATTCACAATTTACAATTTTATATTCAGATTTTTATATAATTATAATTTATTTCTTGTTTGGCACCTCATATATATATATTTCAAGTGTTTCAAGTGCTTGCTGCTGCACATCAGAAACTGCAAAGCGACTCATATTTTATAACAATAGTACAAAGTTGTGCTTTTTAATGAATTTGTATTATATGATTTGTACAAAAGCACAATTTCTTTTTTTTTTTTTTTTTTTTTTTTTTTTTTTTTTAAAGCATGAAGCTCCACCCCTAAACATAACAATCAGTAGGGTGTTAGCAGATGTGAAAAGGTATAAGTGAGATCTTACAAATTCATCCGAATCAGCCACCAGTTTGCCAAAATGTCAAATAGTTATGAAGGCAATGAGAATGTGTTGCTTTATTCATAAAGTTTACACTCATTCACTTTACACATTCACTTTTTTGTGTTGTTTATCTAAACTATTCACCTGGCTCATCTGTTACCCAGCAAGAACAAGGACTGACTGTATCTAATGAATATTGTTTATTTGTTTGAATTTGTTATTCATTTTGACATCATTATCTGTGCCGAATAAAGTATCCAGCTTCAGGCACATCCCTCATCGGGACTTTTATTTGTGTGTTTGATTGCAGGGAGGCTGGTGAGGATGCTGACAGTCAGGGAGATGGCAGCAGTCAGCCGGACACCATCTCCATCGCGTCCAGAACCTCTCAGAACACTGTAGACAGTGACAAGGTACAAACGCACAGATCTGACCTCTGCAGCTGCTTTCTCTCTGCTGCACTTAACTCACTTTCACTGTACTCAATAAACCCTTCATTAGTGCCAATCCTAGACTTCTGGGGGCCCTATGCAAAACTGTGTCGTGAGGGGGGTGGGGGTGGGATATGAGTGGATATCAACGAATGAATGTAACGCATTTGTCCGTGTGTCACTCTCGAATCGCGCTCGAGGAAAGCGCTTGAGAAACAGTGTCTATTCTGCACCTCGGTATGCTTTCAACTTGTTTTTTTTAGTCTGAAGCGAGACTGTAAGACATTCACATTTCATGATTTGATGCAGCTACGCAGCTTGCGTATTTTGCGTACAGGGAGGATCAGCTCTGATTAGTGAATTTACTGAGCTGCAGCATCAAAGGTGGCACAGATGGAAAAAATTACCATCAGGTGCTAAAGGACAATTAGCTAAGCTAATAAGTCAATTAGATATTCTTGCATAGAGACATATTTGCATATTGTGCAAGTTAAACTACCCACCTAAATTCAGAAGTTCCAAACTAAATTCTGAACTCCATACTACTCTTAGAAAGATACAAAAAGAGTAAGGGTACGTGTAACAATGCCTGTACTAAAAATAGAAACGTTTTTCCTTAGCATTTTTAAAAGATTCACATACAAAGAACAATATCTGAACACGTAATATAGATGCGAATGAAATCACAATTTTCGCAAATTTGAGTTTTCTTGGTTTACACAGAGATGATAGTGTTAACGTAATTTTCAAAAAGTTGCACTTTGAAACCATTTTTTTTTTTTTTAAAGTTTGCAGGCCACCAAAACGTTGTTGTCGTGTAAATAATAGCCAAAATGCATGAAAAGTTTTCCATAATTAGTTCCGTTTTAGTAGTTAGTAGACATCACCAAAGAGTAGTGTGCTAGTATGCAGATCCAAAGCATACAGGTGCATCTCAATAAATTAGAATGTCGTGGAAAAGTTCATTTATTTCAGTAATTCAACTCAAATTGTGTATTAAATAAATTCAGTGCACACAGACTGAAGTAGTTCTTTTAATTGTGATGATTTTGGCTCACATTTCATTCATTATCTCAACAAAATAGAATATGGTGACATGCCAATCAGCTAATCAACTCAAAACACCTCCAAAGGTTTCATGAGCCTTCAAAATGGTCTCTCAGTTTGGTTCACTAGGCTAAACAATCATGGGGAAGACTGCTGATCTGACAGTTTTCCAGAAGACGATCATTGACACCCTTCACAAGGAGGGTAAGCCACAAACATTCATTGCCAAAGAAGCTGGCTGTTCACAGAGTGCTGTATCCACGCATGTTAACAGAAAGTTGAGTGGAAGGAAAAAGTGTGGAAGAAAAAGATGCACAACCAACCGAGAGAATCGCAGCCTTATGAGGATTGTCAAGCAAAATCGGTTCAAGAATTTGAGTGAACTTCACAAGGAATGGACTGAGGCTGGGGTCAAGGCATCAAGAGCCACCACACACAGACGTGTCAAGGGATTTGGCTACAGTTGTCGTATTCCTCTTGTTAAACCACTCCTGAACCACAGACAACGTCAGAGGTGTCTTACCTGGGCTAAGGAGAAGAAGAACTGGACTGTTGCCCAGTGGTCCAAAGTCCTCTTTTCAGATGAGAGCAAGTTTTGTATTTCATTTGGAAACCAAGGTCCTAGAGTCTGGAGGAGAGGTGGAGAAGCACAGAGCCCAAGTTGCTTGAAGTCCAGTGTTAAGTTTCCACAGTCTGTAATGATTTGGGGTGCAATGTCATCTGCTGGTGTTGGTCCATTGTGTTTTAAAAAATAAATAAATAAACAGTCACTGCACCCATTTACGAAGAAATTTTGGAGCACTTCATGCTTCCTTCTGCTGACCAGCTTTTTGAAGATGCTGATTTCATTTTCCAGCAGGATTTGGCACCTGCCCACACTGCCAAAAGCACCAAAAGTTGGTTAACTGACCATGGTGTTAGTGTGCTTGACTGGCCAGCAGACTCACCAGAACTGAACCCCAGAGAGAATCTATGGAGTATTGAAAAGAGGAAAATGAGAAACAAGAGACCAAAGAATGCAGATGAGCTGAAGGCTCAAAGAAACCTGGGCTTCCATACCACCTCAGCAGTGCCACAAACTGATCACCTCCATGCCACGCCGAATTGAGGCAGTAATTAAAGCAAAAGGAGCTCCTACCAAGTATTGAGTACATGTACAGTAAATGAACATACTTTCCAGAAGGCCAACAGTTCACTAAAAAGTTTTTTTTTTTTTTATTGGTCTTATGAAGTATCCTAATTTGTTGAGATAGTGAATTGGTGGGTTTTTGTTAAATGTGAGCCAAAATCATCACAATTAAAAGAACCAAAGACTTAAACTACTTCAGTCTGTGTGCACTGAATTTATTTAATACACAAGTTTCACAATTTGAGTTGAATTACTGAAATAAATGAACTTTTCCACAACATTCTAAATTATTGAGATGTACCTGTATCTTTCCAGACCCAAACTCTAGACTCCACCCCTTGAAGAGTCAGGTGATCAGTGATTGACAGGTGTATGTCACACAGGGTTTCCCTGCTTTAGTTATGGAGCAGGGGCTGTCATGCTTCAGCACAGATGATGAGCACAGCGGTCGTGAGCGGTAAACATATGTTAAACAGTCATGCTCAGCCATGAAAAGTCTCTTCAAACTGTGTGCTGGATTCAGCCCTCATAGGAACTATGAGGCACCCTATCAAATCAAAGTAAGACACACTGAACACATGTCCTCTAAACAGCATGTGTTTGTGCTGGTGTTTTCAGGCACTTTCACAATAGCTTGTTGTGTTTTATGAGTTGTGCGTGTTTGTGTTGTGAGGTTTGTTCATTTTGGTGATGACCACATCACTGTGACTTGCTTTTGCTCAGAGGAGAACATCTCTTTGAGTGAGTGTGGTGCCAACTCTTGACTGTGTTTGGAGGAGTCATTTCCTTCTTCAGTTTCCTCTGAGGGCAGAAGATCCTGGTAGGATCTTAAAATACTCTGTGAAAAGCACTTACTCTGCTCTGATTGAATTCTACACAACTAAATGTAGACTGTTCTCTGGGTTTTTGTGTTGTTTTGTAAAAGAGGAAGCAGCAGAATATATTTATGCCTTCATAGTTTATGTGTGACAGACTGACTTTATAATGAGCCAGTGGAGTCTCCGGATGCAGACAATTGTTTTGGGTTGGATCATGATGGCTGACTACTTGAATAATCATCCAGCAACCAACAGATTGTTTATTATGGTTGACAAATTCGTTTAGCTAGATTTTTTTATACTAGTTTTCATCTGTCCGCATGTTAAAACCCTCTTGTCCTCTTAAACTCTCATAGGCCACACAGTAAATTTGGACCAGATTTTTTTTTTTTCCTTCATTAAAATGTTTTTACTCACTTCAAAACTGGTGACTGAAAAATAAATAAAAATAGACTAAATCATTTGATAGGTTTAACACCTTGGCTGTTCACTGTCAAAATTAACATACCATTGGAAATGAATACGTAAGAGCATAACACACATAAATAATAATATGTAAATAATCTAAAATCCAAAAGAATTGCATAATTTTATTATTTCTACTTAAAGGGAAAAAAAAAGAAAAGAGAGAAGTTACACCAAAAGAGTCTGCCATTAGTCTTGCCCAACTGCCAAGTGCAATTATTTATAAACTTTGGGTAAATAAGAAAAAAATTACTACAAGCATCCAAAGTGTGAGCTTTTTTGAACAGGCTAAGAGGGTTAAATTGCTACTTTTGTGATACATATGTTTTTATTTATTTATTTATTTATTTATTTATTTATTTATTTATTTATTTATTTATTTATTTATATCTGTTAGTTGAGAGGCTTTGATTGGCATCCATATATGGCATCAAATTGGTGTCTTTCTTAAAACCATCTAGTCATTTAGACGACCCACCAACTAGACCCAGTGTTGAATTTGAAAATAAAGTTTTGACCTCATTTGAAACATCTTTTATAAATATACAATAAATCCTGTAGTTATTGACACACACTGCTTGAGCACTGAGACACTGGGTGTCAGTTTCTGCCTGTTTGTTTTCTTTTTACAAGGGTTACTGTGCATGTTGTGCACAGTTGTGTGTTTGTTCATATGCTGATCTTCTAGTTTAGGGTTCAGCCTGTTGTGTGTTTGTAAATTATTTTGTCCAGACAATTAAGATGTTCAAAGCGTTCACATGTTGATCCGTTATGTCTTCTGTGAAGTCACATGTACATGCTGCTATCAGACAGGGTCACCTTTTAAAGGTGAATAATGACTGTTACCACACATGTTTCCTGAACAGTATTGAGCCAAAGTAAATTCTCTGTTGTTTTCAGGCTAATGAGAGCTAGGGACACAGTGTGTGTGTGTCCCGGTGGAATAAGAGTTTCCTTCATTCACTCACAACAGCTCAGGGTCTGTTTATAACTGTACGTTGCGGAAATCACATTCATCATACTGCATAATGATGCTTTTATTCGAACAGCTCAGTGCTGAATGCATGTCACAAGACCATCATACGGCATTAGATATTTCTTGCTGGATTCATCTTAAGATGAAACCGTATTCAGATTGTTCATTAAAATATGTAGTTTTCCCCCTTTGGCTATGGAATTATTTTAAAAGCAAATGTGAGTTGTGACAGATGTTTTCTTTAGGCGATGGTCCATATGCCTTTGATTTAAATCACTCGCAACAGCAAGACTCACACAGTCATTCTTACATTGCTATTGAAACCATGTGCTATCGGTTTCAAAGGTATTCACATACTAACTGTTCATGTCAGATTAGTTTGTATGGTATGTACTACTGTATATAACAGGACCTGAACAGGGGGCAGGATTGTTTTGCACGCAAATATATGGCTCGTTTCCACCTAGCAGTACAGTACGGTATGCAATTATTTCCATTTCCTTTGTCAGAAGATGTGAATGGTACCAAAATAGCACTTTTTTGGGACCCTTCCTTTGGAGCTAGAATCACTGCAGAATGTTGATTGGTTGACAGAGAATCGTCACTTGTGCATGCTACAACAACAGTGGTTCAAATTATTACTTGCCCAGCCAACATTTTCACTGGAACTGCCACAAACAATAAATTAATAAATAAATAAAATAGTTGCCTTTATCATTGTTTTTGATACGCTAATCTGTATTCTAATAAGCTTATATGACACCAATATTTTAGATACTAAGAAACAATAAAAAAATAATCACATGTAAAATAACATTGCATATTCTTTACTGTGTTGCACCTTGATTTTTCAAAGCCATTTAAAATGAGTGGCAACCACTGCATTTTAATCATGAATCGATCCAAAAATAAATAAATAAGTAAAATTATACACACTTGTAGAATGTGCAATGTTTGATTTAAATTAGACTGTATAATTGCAAAATTTGAAGCAATAACAGAATGTTCAGACTTTAGCTTTGTGAAATTATGCTACATGAAACACCTGCATAAAACCGAAACAGCAGATGTGCTGAATGAGACGCACGATCACTCTCTGCCAGTAGGTGGCGCTCATGGAACAGCAGTGTTTCCTTGGTTACTGCTGTAAACAAAGCAGCACTCTGCATATTAACACTACTTTAAATGCATTATACCATATGCCAAGATGAAAAGAAAATGCCATGTAAACTTCCACTCAGAAACACATC
Organism: Cyprinus carpio; assembly: GCF_018340385.1. Lineage (NCBI taxonomy): Eukaryota > Metazoa > Chordata > Actinopteri > Cypriniformes > Cyprinidae > Cyprinus > Cyprinus carpio. The sequence continues at coordinate 1,699,577 of NC_056580.1, forward strand.
CATATAAAATTCAATATTTTAAATTTTCTTCATTTATTTACGTCAACAGTGATCTGTATTTTCTCCTCTTTGCATTCATCTTCAGCATTGCTGGCCTCTGTTAACAGCCATTTACAGACAAAATATAATTAAAACATAATTTTCCACACAAATGAAATTTTTATTATGCAATGCAGTTTGTGTGCAAGCACGGAACAGAGATGGTCTGAAATAAAACAAAAACTGCCTGGTCGATCAGTGCATCTCTACTCCACTGTATGAGTTAAATATAGATTAATCATTGTTAAAGCAACAAAATTACTCGCCAAGATGGGTATTTTGACTATTTTTTTTATGTATTTGTCTGTTCAAGCGCAAGAAAGACTCAGAAAGAAACTCAACTCTGGGCTCGGGCGCCAGAGACGCAGCTGCTGTGTGCGCGCTGTACTGAATGGAGTTGTCTTTCACGCCTTGCTGGAATGCTTTTAAATCACTTGATTTTTTTTTTTTAATTAGCAAGGCTTAAAACAGATGCAAATGATAAACAATGTCACACTTTCTTATTCGCACAAGAATGATGTCGATTGCTTCTTTCTAACATACACCATGCCTATCAAGTAAGGATATGGTTGGTGGTGGAAACGCAAGCCAGATCAGGGTGTTCAGTCCCCAATCGTACTGTACTGCACTGTACCGTACCGCTCTGTGGAAATGAGGCTTTAAATGTTTACGGAAATCACAATGATATACCACATGGGTTAAAGTACACCCAATATGAAAAATCAACAAAATCAACTTAACAATTATACTTGCAATATTTAACTTTATACTCAAAATGAGTCTTGATTGCAGTGTGTAAAATTTATATATACAGTAAATTCATAGTTTGAGAACCTCCAAACATTTAACTGAATAAGAAAATGATTAAAAAATGTAAATAAAGTTTGATCTGTCATATGTTCTTTTATTAATGTACTTATTTACAAAGACAGGCACAGACACGTGAGACACAACCAAAGGTGTTCACTAATGAGAAGAGCAGCATGACTGAGCCTTTACTTCTACTGAATGCTGAACTCAGCCAATCAGAGACGCTTCAGAAAGAGAGACGTAGGGAGGGAGGCAGAAGAGAGTGAGAGAGAAAGCGAGGACAGATATAGTCGTGGAAAGAGGACAGATAAGTCATCATGCCAAAGTGGATGAATTTTAAACTTTTCAAAGAGAGCTGTCGTGTAAGTGAGCTTCCTCTGATCGTTTGTATTTCATTCTTGACTCTATAATCCAAGTGTAGTATAATGGTCTCTGTGTGTGTGTGTGTGTGTGTGTGTGTGTGTGTGTGTGTGAGAGAGAGAGAGAGAGAGAGAGAGAGAGAAAGACGGGGGATATCAGGACTTTACTGACAGAGTATATGAGCCGGTTTTCTGTGATCACTCTGGTGTGGAGACAAGTTAAGCGCTCTGCTGTGAGACTGAAAACAGTTTTTGCATGTGTTATTTCTTGTTTTTTGTTATAAGTTGTAATAATTTAAAATGCTACATGTGAAATTAGTTTTACTGAAGCACAACAGCTGTCTCTCAGATGTTAGTTATTATAATGTGTCCATGTGTGTGTGTCCATTTAAATGTTAAAATGAGGTTGATATCAGTGGCAGGAAGTGGATTATTAACACAGTCAACTAACACTGACATAATCTCCATAACACACCCTCTTTTTTACTGTCATGTTTAAAGTGATAGTTCACCCAGAAATGAACATTCTGTCATTATTTACTCTCCCTCATGTCTTTCCCAACACATTTGAATCCATCTGGCTTTCTGTAGAGCACAAAAGGAGATGTTTTGAAGGATGTTCCTGATGATCTTTTCCAAACATGGAAAAAGCAGACAGTAGGCAGGAACAGACAGACAGCATGAGATTAGTAATGCAACCGATTTTTCTGAGGAACAAACTGAAATTTCAGCCTTTATTTAATGAAAATCTCAGCTGTAGCTTTTTTTTGAAATACATTCAAATATGTGTACAAAATCTGTGCATTTGTAAATGTATTTCAAAATAATCAGCAAGAAATACATTTGCTAAAATATGTTTCAAAATATATATATTTTTTTTGTTTTTGTTTTTTTGGAAGAAAAAAAAAATAAATACATTTTGTCCTCCATGAAATTTCCAATTTCTCCAATTTCACTCCAAGAAAATGCATTCACATATGTAACATTTGATCAAAATCTACCATGTATGAACTTATCACATTTGAAGAAAATCAGCATGTTATAAAAAGACAATATTACAATATATTAAAAATGTAAATATTATTATTATTACATCATTAATCTAGTTTTGATCTCTAGTAGGCTATTAAATTTAGCCTAAATGTTAAAGTTACTGTACGATTGGAAATGTATTTTTTTGCTCAAAATGCATTTTGAAAAATATTTTGCTATATGGAGATTGAATATAAATATATTTTTATTTTCATTGAGCTTCACTGTTTACAACATTTGCTTTATTTGCTTGCTGTATGGGACATGATTGGTTCTCTCAGAACATAAAATGGATTACATGACGTCTGTGGATATCTTCCATTTATGAGTTCTGGATATCACTGGGTCTGATATTTGTGTCGTAAGGAATCATTTGAAAATGTGATATTATAAATGGAAATGAAACTAGATGGAAAGCAGTGTTCAGACAGCTTAGATAATTGTCCTTATTATCTACTTTGTTGTCTGTTTTGCACCTGTACATGTCGACGTGACTCGTCTACCTGCAATCCTCAGCGTGAAGACACACAGGCTCTTAATACTGTTTAGAGAATCCTCTGATCTCCGTGATAAAGCCCTGCAATCTGCGAGACCTTTCACATCGGGCCCATGTGACGGTTATATGTCCTTTCTGACGCATGATCTTCTCCTTCTGAGACCCCAAATTACCTAGCAACCCACCTTTCCTCTCGATCACTACGGAGACCTGATACTCTGCCAAGCAGATGGTGCGAGAGTGCGGACGAGGAAGCAGACTGAACACATCTGCTGAACACTGACCAAAACTACATGCTCAGTGACATTAAAAAAAATAAAACTCCCTATATAAAGCTTGTTGCATGTGCTTAGTAAAGTCTAAAAAAAAAAAAAAAAAGTAATTGTGCCCTTTTTTTTTTTTTTTTTTTATTCTAAGATAGTTTCTTGCAATTCAGATTTTATATCTCAAATTCTGAAAAGAAAAGTTTGAATTCATTATAAACTCACAATTGCAAGAAAAAGTATTGAGATAAAAAGTTAAAAAGTTAAAATGACCTTTTTACAGACTTCCATATTTAACTGTAGAGTTTCATTCAATGCCATTTGATTTGTTAAATCTTCATTCAAACAAAATGAGCAATTTTCTGAAATGTCTCTGTAGAAAATGAATGAGAAATACACTTTCAGAACACAGACCAGTGAAATAGCAGTGTAGTAGCAGTACTGCCACTACTCTTTTTTTATTTTTTTTATTTTCTTATTTAATATTATTTTTACCTTTTTATTGTATTACTTCCTTTTCTTTATTCAATTTAATTTTAGATTTTTTTTTTTATTTCGCTTTCTTCTCTGTCCTTTCTTTTCATGTTATTTTATTATTTTTATATTATTTCATATATTTCTTTTCTGTTCAGGTTGACTTTTCCTTTCGTCTTTTAACATCCATCCAGTTTAAATAAGTTAGCATTAATAAATAGGTAAAGCATTTTATTTATGTCTTTAAGTCTTTGCAGTACAACCCTGCTAAAATTGCTTTTTGAATGAATCATCTTAAAGTGTGTTTCGGATCACTGTTATGGACTATTTTTATTGCACTGACTCTGCAGTCTAGTTCTGTAAGCTTCACACAGTCTGGAGGAAAATGAACTTTTAATTAAACATTGACCAATGACCTGCTGTGACTCTGAGAACTGTCATCTGGGAACATTTTGGACATTTACTCGGTTTGCCCTTCTTTCTGCTGGTTTGGGTCTGAGCGTTGGATTTTTTTTTTGGGACCATGTTTGTGTGGTGTGTTGTTGAGTAATATCAGCAGGAGTTGAGTTAGATTAAACAGCACCTGCTCTCTCTATTCTCATTCAGCAGGGTGTCTTGTGATGTCGGCATGACATCATGTCCTAGTTTTAATTTGTACATTTTGTCTTGTCAAAGTTTGTGGACCTGACTGGTTTATTGTGGACACAGGTGTCCTAACAAAGCAATCACAGCTCTAGTTTATCACATGAACATACTTTTTATGATGTGTGATTTGCTTGTTTGAATGACACCTATTTTAATAATTCTCTATATACTACTTTATTAACTTGAATATAACTACAAATTTAACGGCATGATTTAATTATAATTTCTTCACAATATGATTATTAAATTTCACAGCACTCTTAAGCTAAATATGATTAGTTTAGTCACATGTTGTGTGTTTTAATGCTTCTCTTATAAGAAGTGAATCATGTATTGTGTGTATAAGGTGCCTGTTCGGTCTGTGACTCTGTGACATGCCTGTCATTACATAACCAGCACAGTCTCACAGCGCATTCATCAAGAGTGGCCTTATTACGCTTGTATAATTATTCACCTGTAATCATTTGCTTCATTCCGTGAACTACTGACGTGTCAGAAAGTGGCACTTCCAATCAATATAAGTAATATAATATGATCAATAATTAGAGACACATAATAGTTTAAAGTCTTATCAGTCTCTGCATATCATGTAAATAAATTGGTAGATGCAGAACAAAAAGTACTTGATTTGATTTGGACTCATTTCTGACCACTAACTAAAACCATTAAAAAACTCAATTTCTAAATATACTGAAATAAAATATAACTTTAAATAGAGCTAATATATTTCAGCTAGCTGCCCAAACAGCAATTCTCATTTTCAATTAATTTAACTTGATGTAATAAATTTACTAAAACTAAAATAAAAAAACAATAAAAAATGATATAGACTTATTTTTAAATAAGAATATTAACAAAACCACACAACTAAAACTTTACCTAAAATGAAAATGGAATCTATATAAACAAAGATCAGAATATTATTTAAAACTATGATATATCAGTGATACTAAAATAACACTTACTGACTGATCTGTCGTTTTATGTGTTGTGTGTTAGTCAAAGGTTGCTCATGAGACCTAATAGAGTTCTCAATTCAGTTTAGTTTAATCTTGTCCCATATGTTTCCCCTAAAACATAAAATAGACACAAATGAGATGATTGATGATGATCGGGTTCATATTGAGATCCTGTGATTGCAGGAAAATCTGAGTATGCTGGCAAATCTGAATGTATATATATTGTATATATATATATATAATTTTTTCTTTTTTTTGATAAACTGATGAATCTCTAAATGAGTCCTCTTTCATGTTGACTCCTGTTTAGTATTTTTGGTCTTCTTCTTTCTTATGGGTGTCTTTAAAAAAAACTTTGATTAAATACACACACTTTTATCTTTTGGTCTCTTCTAAATGATGATGTTTTTCTGACTGTGTTGAGCTCTGTTGGGTGTGGAGCTGCAGATCCCAGAAGGACAATCTTCATTATGAGCTTTGATTGCTTCTGCTGTTAAGGCATGCGTCTCTGAAGCTTTCTGTGAAAAATTGAGGAAACGGGCACATACACAGGAAATGCAGATGTTAGTCTGATGTATCAACTGGCTGCACGCTACAGCTCCATGAGATTAGAGGAGTTTGTGTATGTTTTATGCTACTGTCCCAGTGACGGCTATACAGTGTGTGTATATATATATATATATATATAAAACCCAGCTGAGTTGGCCCATGTTTTTCATGTTTAGCCCTTTATAGGCCTTTTTTATTTATTTTTTTATACCTTTATATGCGTGTCTTATTCTTGCCACAATTAAGCAAAATTCACAAAAACTAAATGGGTTGTTGAAAGGCAACCATTACTGTACATAAAAAAATAAAGAAAGAAAAGGGGTGTTTGTCAAAGCATTTAGTCAAAGAAAACTACAGCACAATAGGCAGTTTCTAGTTTCACCTCTAACCTTATATGTAATACTTTTACAGCTGTCATGCTTTCCTTATTAAACACCTACAGAATGATGTTAAAACACATGGGCACATGTGAGCCATGTTTTCAGATCAGTCTTTTTGCTGTTAATATTTGAGAGCTTGAGAAGCTGTGAAACTGATAACAGATGTTCAGTCTGACCAGAGTTCATGTTCTGTAGTGTATGCAGCAGCATTAAAGTCCCCGAACACACTGTCACACACACTGGTCTTCTCTTCAGTCATTACTGAAATGTCACATCTGATCTGGAATCAGTTTCCTGTCTGTGAAGAGTCCTTACTTCAACAGATGAAGACTTCCTCCCTCATATCTCTCTGTTTCAACAAATTCCATTCATAATTGACTGTGTTGTAACACTATTCCACTAATATAAAACAATATAACATAAAAAAAAAAAAAAAAAAAAAAAAAAAAAATAATATAATATAATATAATATAATATAATATAATATAATATAATATAATATAATATAATACTGTTTACTTTGTATTTGATTTGTGTTTACATGAAGCTAAATACATATAAACCTAAAATTGAGTAAAAAATAAAATACAATTAAAATAAAATAAAATAAAAGTCTGTTTCTCTGCTCTGCTCTCTAGCTCTCCGGAGGGTGCGAGCTGACGGTGGTCCTGCAGGACTTCGTGGCGAGTGGCACGTCTGAGCTCAGCATCCAGACCGGTCAGACGGTGGAGCTGTTGGAGCGACCCAGCGAGCGGCCGGGATGGTATCTGGTACGGACCACAGACAAGACCCCCGCACAGGAGGGACTGGTGCCCAGCGGCACTCTGTGTATCTCCCACTCTCGCAGCAGTGTGGAGATGGACTGCTTTTTTCCAGCAGGCAAAGGTAAGAGCAGGACTTTCTCAATTGACTGAAAAATTCTCTGTTATGCTCTTGCGTTTAGTAGTTAATAATAAACATATGGTTTTTGTAGATAAATGTTCCTTAGCATTTTTTCCCCCTCAAAGTTCAAAAGAACAGCAGTTATTTGAAAAATAAATATTTTGTCACATTATAAATCCCTGCTTTAAATATACTGTACGTAAGTTCTACTGTATGTCTTCATTTTGGTTTCTTTCAAAAATATATCTTACTGACTCCAAACACTTTAAATATACTGTACGTAAGTTCTACTGTATGTCTTCATTTTGGATATAAATAGTTATTTTGCATTTAAGTTTTTTGACTGTCTGATCAAATAATGAGTCAAGACGGAGATGTTGACACAGTTTTGATATTACTTCTAGTTTGTTTGTTGAGTGCATTGCATTGTGGGATGCAGTGTTCCAGTTCTGTTTGTATGCCAGCACAAGTTTTTGACCAGAAGATTATGAGAAACATAAATCCAGTCAAGTGTGTCCGAACCTTTGACTGGTAGTGCACCAATATGAACCTTCCTGTTGTTACAGTAGTCTGGGTGCAGAAAGGTTTTCAACTTTTGTCCACTAGTGGGCACCAACACTCAACTAGAAATGCAATTGACTCCTGAAGCGCTCTTGACATTATTCACACTAAGCATGTTTGTCTCAGTGCACTAATGACTCTGTGTCCTGATGCCCTCAGTAAACACATGATGGAGGGCACACTTGCTGTTTGTTTTCAGTGACAGGAGTGGTCTCTCCTTTGTCCTTTTTTAGGAGAAAGATGTTACACACATATACTTAGAGGCTGTTTACCCCAAACAGTGCTGGGATCCTATGAGCATCAGCATCTAGCTCACAGCATACAGCACTGAAGATTTGTTTATAGTCAAAAAAAAAAAAAAAAAAAAACACTGATTTAACTTTTATAATGTGACATATGTCAGAGTAAATCATGTACAATGCACAGTAATTCCACAAAAAGGAATAAATAGTCTGTTTGCTTACTGACTGCAGACCAGTATTCCTGTAGACTGTTTCCATTGTGTTCATTTAAGGAATAATGCAAAGTGTTGCATTATTACTCACTTTTACTGTTACTCACAGTGGAACGCCCTAAAAATGGGAAGTAATGGAAGTTTTTTTCTGGAATGTGGAACATGCCATTTCCTTATGTGTGTTGCAATTTTACAACCATCTTTCATTTACTGTAACTCATATGAATCATTTGCTGAAGTAGAAGATGAAGTGTTCAGCAGTTAAGATGTTACGTTTCTCATTGTTTTAGTCTCCTGGGTTTGAGGTCAGGTTAGTCAGATACGTGGTTTGATTGTGTTGGCGTAAAGAGGTGTGTGTGTGTGTGAGAGAGAGTGCTGCGTGCACTGCACCTTTAATATTGAGTCTATTTTAGAGTCTGTCTGATTTGCATAACTCCTCCTGTCTGTTGTGCTGGGTTACCGTGTGTCATTACCATAAAGATTCCGCTGCAAAATGCAAAAAAGGCCTAATGTAGAACACCTAGCAAGATTATGGAAATGAAGGCAGCGTCCATGCAGCTCGGCAACATAATACATCTTTTACAGTCCGAAATCAATAATCTGGAAATTCTGCTTATTCCTCTATTTGATGATGCCATCCATCTAAGACTGAAGTGTGTGGGGCAGCTGTGATAAGAAATGTGTCAAACCAGCACATGTACTCTGAGATGTTGATCTAGATGTTGTCTTTGATTCAAGATCTTTCTTTGAAAGATCTAATGCATCTAACCAGTCATCAGCAGAGGGTTTGTGTTTTGTCATTGCATTCTGTTTTTTCTCTCTCTCTCTCTCTCTCTCTCTCTCTCTCTCTCTCTCTCTCTCTCTCTCTCTCTCTCTCTCTCTCTCTTTCTCTCTGTTATTTAAGAAGTGCACATTCAGTACAATTATGCACATTATGCAATAATGCACACGTCACCACAGTTCACCACACTTCATCTCGTTAAAGTTATGACGATGTTTGATTTGTTATATCCAGCTGAATCTCACACACAGACCTTTAACTGGTGTTTTGGTGATTTTTAGTGGATATATGAAGCCAGTTCTCCTCAAGTTCACACAGGTGTTCAAGGGTTTCTCATTTAAAGTGCTTTCAAAGAAGAAAGAGAAAGAAAAAAAAGAGTCGGAGAGAGTATCGACCCTTGTGGTGCCCCGTAAGCATACTATAGCTGGACACATTGTCATGACTTCACGTTATCACATCCAGCAAACTGACTGCGCCTTTGTCTGAAAGTGAAACATGAGAGATATTCTGTTGCTCCTCCTCTCTCTCTATCTCTCTCTCTCTCTGTAAAGTCAGGCTGAATGAGAGTAATTACTCATTGGCGCGGGTGCAGTCCTCCGGGAACATCTCTCTCTGTGTTGAGACATGCATGTCTGAGCGGTCATGAGGAGTGATAAGAGTGTGCGCTCCTGCTGCGGCTGGATTCTCGCTAAATGCTGCTGCTGCTGTCATGTGGGAGGTGGGTTTCACAGACGCTGTTCTAAAACTGCAGAATAATGTAGGTTTGCATTGAGCGGGTTTACGCATGTGACCTGTTGAAGTGTTCCAGTAATTTATTAATCCCTTGTGAAGAAGTGTGCTCAACTTTATTGAATGTGCACTTGTAGCTCTTAAAAAAAGAAAACTGTATTTGCAGATAATAATTATTAAATAAAAGGCCACTAAGGCCACTGTGTACTAATGTCTTTTTAACAAGCTTAAGTAAAACGTGCACTTTGCAATAATGTCAAATTGAAAGTTTTACTTTGAAGTATATATATTATTATTTTTTATTTCTTTAAAGAAGTACACTTATTTTGACTAACATACTAAAGCATTTGCAAAGCATTTGAAATCAATTTTAACTGTAGTGTTATTTGATATTACATTTAATATATTCTAAATGTAATTGCAACTTCATCATTGGAATGTATACAGTAGATAAAATTTAAATACATGACTTGCAAGTTTCCAATACATTTAAGTATATTTTAGATTAAATGCTTGCCAGTACATTTGATACTTTAAAGTACACTTCAAATATATTTCAAAGGCGATAGAGTTATGAAATTACATATAAACTGTACTCAAGTCTTACTTAAGTGGGCCAAAAAAAGCACACTCATGTTCGACTAACTATATTTGATATGATTTTATTTAAACTATTAACTGTGTAATTACAAATAACATGCGATTGAGTATCTGAAAACATTCAAAGCAGTTTGTGTTTAAGTATATAATTTTCATAATGAGTACTTTTAAGTATATTGAAGTGCATTTCTTTTTCCCAAGGGATAAAATGAAAGTGTCTGTTCTTGAAATAATTACTTTTGGACATTTATTACTTAATCTGATACATAATTTGTTTTATCTAGCATGTCATTCATATCTCTGGTTGGTGGTTTGAAATGATATTGACTGTAGAGCTGCAGTTGTTTACTCTGTCTTGTGTCATGGGTAGATGAGGGTTGTTTGCACACGCGTGTGTGTTGATGACAGGGTGAAGTACCTCTCTGCTCTTCTCCAATGTGAACTAAAGGGCTCTCTCTCTCTCTCTCTCTCTCTCTCTCTCTCTCTCTCTCTCTCTCTCTCCATACTGATTATCTCAGAAAGTTGCTCTGCAGAAAGAAACGGGGCTAAAAACACAACCTCTGTTGTGTTGAGATGTCATCACATCAGCCACAGTCTTTATTCTGGAGTTGTTTGGAGTCTGTGGCTCTGGCGTAGGCAGAATTGTATTTTTGGTCGAGCCTGAGTAAAAGTGAGCAGGCACTTTAAATGACGGACGGAGTCAGACTCAATATTCGATGTCATATTCATTAAACAAACCATAGAACGCAGCTGGAAGACACCCATAGACAACCTGTCCACATGCAAAACCTGAGTAGCAGTTAGAATGAAAATTGGCCTAATGGTTAGAGAGTCGGACTTGCAATCCAAGGGTTGTGAGTTCGAGTCTCAGGCAGGAATTGTGGGTGGGGGGAGTGAATGTACAGCACTCTCTCCACCCTCAATACCACGACTGAGGTGCCCTTGAGCAAGGCACCGAACCCCCAACTGCTCCCCGGGCGCCGCAGCATAAATGATACCCACTGCTCCGGGTGTGTGTTCACGGTGTGTGTGTGTGTTCACTGCTGTGTGTGCACTTTGGATGGGTTAATTGCAGAGCACGAATTCCGAGTATGGGTCACCATACTTGGCTGTGTCACTTTCACTTTCACTCTTTTATAAGGAAGTATAGTCAGTTAGTAAAGGTGCATTGATTATGAGATTCTGACATTCACGTCTGCATAGAACTTGTAATACAGCTTATAAACTATAAATAATGAATTTTCTCAGAACTGTTTCTGAGACAGCTGCAACTAGGGCCTTGTTCAGACTGTCAGTCCAAATCTGATTTCTGTACATATCTGGTTGGAATCCGATCATATTTAGCAAGTGTGGACAGCTAAAAATCACATGAAATCCCATTTTATAAATCCCTTTCTGGAAATCCATTTCAGTGTGATCGCTCGGATCAGATTTAGATTTTTAACATTTTGCCTGTCGCTTTATTATGCCACGTATATTGTAAACCCATTAGACATTGTTTATAGAAAACATGCTGAATGTCTTTGCCGAAACAAAGTTAGGTTGTTGCAAAGTGCAAGTCAAGCGGAAAAAGACAATATACTGCTGGTCTGCACACATCTTTGAGTTTTGAGAGTGTATTCCAGCTCCCTGTCTTTCAGCCTCGGTCTCATAAGGTGTAATAAAATCCAGCACTAAGGCAACATGTTATCATGTCGTAAGACAACATCTGTATGGAAAACTGTATTGTTGTTGATGTTGTTTTTAGTGTATTTAGTGTGTTGCCATAGAAACCAATGCAGATGAAATTAAATAATATTTAGATCAGAATCCACTTGGAAACACAAGGACTGACAGTCTGAACAATGCTTAGAGGTCTGCATGGGATCTTTTATTTTTTTTTTTGTTGTTTTGTTTTTTGCAATCTCCCGCAAGATTCTGTCCAGCTCCTGCTAAAAATAAGTTATATTTCTTTCTACTCCCACCTGCAACTTTTACTTTTTGTCCCGCTCCCACCCACAAAAACCCACAGGTAGAGATCTATGTGGATTTTCAGTCCAGTTCCAGAACACACTATTTTTTATTTTATTTTATTTTTGTTTTTTTTTTTCATAAAATTGACTATTGTCCAAATAGTGCAAGATAAACCTGAGAATAAATGAAAGACGTACAATGCAGTTTAATGTAGTGAGCACTGAGTTGATTAACTGTCTAAAGTCCTGCTGAAGAAGCTGTTACCTGCTGTGTTGTGGATTTGTCTCTTGATTACTCAAATTACACATTCATTTTGGCGTTGCAATGTTGTCATAGTAACGTGTATTTCTGGGTCTGAGGTCGTGAACGACTTTAAGTGAAACATCCGGGTTGTGATCTGGTAATTATGGTAATTATGACATGGTGTGAATGCACCAACGCAGTGCACTTATTATTTATTACTTGACTTATTTATTCTTCACTCCTTGTGCACTTGTAATCTGTTTTACTAAACATCTTGTCACGGCCAAAAGGGGGGCCCATCAAATGGGGCTGAGTGTCTTGGTGAAGGATCCCACCTTTAAAAAATTTTCCTGGGACATGCAAATAGTTATCAAGTCAAACAGTTAACAAGACTGAGCCAGTGTTTGTTTTATGTAAATGGCTCTCAATACGCGTGCAGCTTCTGTGGGCTGATGGCCAGCTGGAGACGGTGTCCTTCTCGTCCTGTTTCCCGCACCATAACTGTATTGACAGATTCAGCTGCTTGCATTGTCAACCAAAGTCATGTAATCTTCTAGTAGTTGACAGACTCAGAATGTAGACATCTTGTCATCACATTATATACTATGCAACATGTAGAAATGTGCCCAGTGTGCACGGGATGGAATCTTTGCATGCCTTACGGTATTACAATAGACTAAAGAATGTGAAGAAATGCAAAAAACAAGCAGAACGTGTCCAAAACAAGAAACCTGTAGTAGTCTACACCTCATGGAGTTTAACAAGAAGTGAAGATTAGTTTGTTGGGCACTGTGTCACTTGCAGTATTCAAGTGTGCATCACTGTGAGTTTATCACTAATGTACTATTATAGTTTTCTGTTAAAATTCTGAATTAGATATTTTGGTCACACTATATTTTAAGGTCCAATTTCCCATTATTAACTACAACTTCTGCCTCAGTAAACTCCTAATTTGGGAGATCATGTGACCCTTCGACAGTGATGCATGCACGGTCCTTCGCTCTGCTAAATTTGTCAAATATTCTACAATGCTGATTGACTTTCTATTTACTAAAAAGCTTGTCACTTATGTTACATAATTATGCAAAATGATCTGTTAATATGTAGTGTTGTCCGTCTTTCCTGGTCTTGAACATGGCTCCTGCAGTTTTTGAAGAGCAAATTAGTTCAAATCCTCTTTTCATCAAAAGAGCTTTAGTGGATTTAACTTTAGAGATAATGTGGGAACATAGCAGTTATTCCCCTGTTGTTCTTCCTCCTGAGCGATTAGCACATTAACGGTCATTAATGCCTGTAATGTACAGTCAACAGAAATGCGTGGTGAGGTGAGAGGTGTTGTCAGGTTAAAGCATGTGAAACTCCTCACCTATGAATGGAATGCTGTCCGTCTGGACTGCCTGTGTGTTTCAGAATCAGCTCCGCTCAGAAGAAACTAGTGTGAAGTATCTGGAAGAATGCCACACACTTTAAAACATACCTGGGTTTCATTCATGTGCAAAGACTCAACAGATGATGAGGACACATCTGCCTGCTTGCTTCAGTGAAGACTAAACGGTTCTCTCAGTCGCACCTCTGTGTGTCAGGAAGTCGTGTGGAAGACGCCACATTGTTTGGCAGAAGGAGGAATTTATGAATGGATTGTACATATTTCTCAGGTATGAGGGCCTTAAATCTAAAGTGAAACCTAAAAGCTGAAATGAAGTGTGTAATTTCTTATAACTGTCTCTGCATATTAAGTTGAGTTGGGATACATTATTTAAACTGTTGAGTGTAAATTGTGGTACATTCTATTGTCCAGAGCATATGGTTCTAAATGATAGCTTGTTTATTGGTTGTTGTTTCACGTTCTTATTTTTCATCTCAAAATTAATAACCATGACATCATTACTTTCAGTCTCTCAATGGGAAATATCAGGAGTATGAGGTGGCAGTATCAGTCACTCTTTCACAACAGCGCTGAGAACTCTGACTCATGTGAATTGTTTTTACTTTTGGGGTCGTTTTTCATTAATCCATCATTTCAAATTATACTCCACACAACAAAACTACTCAAATTAAACAGGCCAGTGAAGTACCTGTGAGAAGCAGAACAGAACATTAATTAACTAAAACCACAAATGAAAAAAATACTGCTTAAATACCAGTTACTACTGTAAAAGTCAGTTTGGTCTTGTTAACGAAAACTGTGAATGAAAAACTGACTGCAAAAAGGACTATTTATGCTTGACAGCGTCAGTGACTTACTGGGATTTTTAAATAATTCCTGAAATATTCCTCACATACCTAAACTTGCATATTAGTAGTATTAAGGTCATTTATTTGCAGCATTGTATACCTGTTTGAGTCATTCTTGTCTATCAGTGAAACTGCATTTCTTACAAAATATCATGATTTTGTTCCTCGTATTTTAGTTTTGGTGCCTTAATGTGAGCAATATTTCACATACTTATCTAAATTGAGTTGTAGAAGAAAAAAAAGAGCAATTATGTTCGGTTTGAATTGTTCGCATCACTTTCATCTATGAGGTTCAGACATACTTGTAACTTAAACTATGCAGTGTTGCAGTTCCTAATAAAGGTACTAGCCAAATGAAGAGTAACAGACTTACAACACATTATAATATTCTAGCCAAAGTCAAATTTTGGCGCATTTATTTATACATGTTCAGTTCTATAACATTTCTTGCAAGAGCTTTCCATGAGCAGGACTCTGATATGTGTCATTGCGAGTTCCTGTGAGTTGGTTTTGCTTTGTAGTAAATGTAGTCATATGATCCAGATGCTGCTTTCTGTGGAAATGTGATGTGACCACTTAAAAGAACAAAGAACTCTCTCTGTCCGTCTCTCGGTTACTGAGGCAGCAGCAGGAGAAGTGTGTGTGTGTAAAGGGCAGTGCTTAATGACTGTTCTCATTAAAGCCTCTCTTTGCTCCCCACATAATCACACACTCACAAGACTCTGCGTTTGTCGTCAGTCAGTTTGTGTATTACGCAGGTTTGCTCTTCAAAAAGCACAACAGCACTTGACGGGATGCACTCCAACAAGCAGCAGACGAACACACACTCCTGTGATGGCTGGTTCTTGTGAATGGCTAGCACGTGTTCAGTCGAGCCTGGTGAGACCAACCCAGAACAGTGTGTACAGCATGTGTGTAGAGCAGCATTCGTCCTGTTTTAGGACTCTGTCAACTCGATGCTCAGTTGAGGCAGCTGTGATTTCTGCAGAATCGTTCTGGTGTAGTAGAGATTCACTTATGTTATGGTCACAAGCTTTACGATCAACTCTCACAAGGTCAGTTCCTCTAATGAGTCAGCCATTAAAGGCCGTACTAAATGCACAGATGTCATCCACACATGGGCGTTTGGAGAACAAACAATATTATATCTGTACTGTTTTGTCTCTTGTTCGTTACCTAATCAGATGGATACCAGTAATTTAAAAACCTGCTGATATTAGCAGTTATATTATGCATAATATACCATATTATGCATCTATAGAATTAAATGTGATGCATTAAATTTTGTTAATTTATAGCTAATTGTAATTAGAAGAAAAGGGGGCCAAACACAGAACCCTGAGGCACCCCTGTGGGAAGTTAATGTGACTTAAACACCCCTGCTCTCCAAAATAACCCTGAATGATTTACCTGTAAGTTAGGACTCAAACAAGTGCAGTGCAGAGTCCAAGGGACCAAGGCTCAAGATGATACACAGAAGGATTTGGTAGTCTGGGGTCGAAAGCTATGAGATTGAGGATTGATCATCTGAAAGTGGGTCTTGCCAATGGCAGAGCTTTCGGACTGATCTCTATTGAATGCCCTCTTGATGCCTAACTAAAGCAAATTTGAGCAAAATTTTCTATGACAGGAAAGAAGAGAGGTGATTGAAAACCAGGTGTTCAAGTGATTTTGACTGGGAATGGGAGAAAACCAATATTTCACCAGTTTAGGGTTAATTCAATTCATTTAAACTTTATAACTCAAGTAATAAATGTTTACTAAATAAAAACAATCTGCCACAGATGCTGCCATAGTCTGTAAGCTCCCCATAAACACTGTGGCTATTTGGTGCTTTCAGGGGTGAGTCTGTGAAATATGGACACTGTGGCCATGCCACAGATGCTGTCCATAGTCTGTAAGCTCCCCAGAAAAGCATAAACACTGTGGCTATTTGGTGCTTTCAAAACATTGTTCTGTTTGTTTGACTATCCCAACCATTGTGTCAAACAGAGGTGTGAGTTTAGGGTGGGACTGCCTGTTTTTCTGGCCATTGGGTGGGTATTTGAGAATCCTATTTTCCCCAGCTAGTATTTTCACAATTCCATTTGGTAATGTCAGTGATGCAGAAATTGCAACTTAATTTGAATTTTACCTGGAATATTCCTTAAAAATGATTTTAGGTCTGATCATCACCTTCATCATGAACTTTACTTTCATTCACCCTTCTCTATATTCTTTGTCCTACAGAAAACTATGCGATTAGCGGCCCAGAAGGAAAGACGGAGTCCGTGGCCACATTGCAGCCGCAGGCATCCCTGAACTCCCTGCAGAGCAGCTCCCCTGGACCCAAGCGCTCTGGAAATACACTGAAGAAATGGTTGACTAGCCCGGTCCGGCGCCTCAGTCATGGAAGCAACATCAAGAAGATCCCTAGCAAACAGAAGCAGAAACGTGATGGACGTAAGAGTATTGATCTGGGACCACCTGAGCAACAGGATGACACTCTGGAGGAGGTATTGTACATACATTTTTTCCACTTACTGGAATGTTAATAGTTTCCGTACTACATTGAGGGAAAATGTACATTATTAATGTGATATATGACCACAAAACCACTATGGTGATCACTCTCTCTGCAGTACAATATTTTTACTGTGTGTTGTTCTGCAGTTCTCACACAGTCATACCAGAATTTTTTTCTCCACCTTTTTGGCCATTTCGTTGTTTTGCATGTGTGTTTTTAATGACAATTCAGTATTAAAGACCCCATTCATCTTTTTTTTTTTCATGTTCATTAAGGTAGGCCACCCTGGTTCATCTCAACTCTTTTTCTCAGTAGGAAAAAGTGATTGTCATACCATTGCATTAGTCTTTTAGTAGAACACATTAGAAATACTTTATAACGGTTGTAACTTCACAGTTAATCAATAACATGGGGACAGCTGTTACAGAGAAGAACTGTCTCCCCAACTGAGTCTGGTTTCTCCCAAGGTTTTTTTTTTTGTTTTGTTTTTTTGATTTGTCACAAATGGAGTTTTGGTTCCTTGCTACTGTCATCTTTGGCTTGCTTAGTTGGAGAGCTGACAACATTGTTGACTTGACTGCACAGACTGACTGTTTTCTATCGTCGTCTTGCATTATGAGCCGGAACACTGTAAGACTGCTTTGACACAATCTGTATTGTATAAAGAGCTAATAATAATAATAATGTTTCAAACATAAATCCAGTCCAATCTTATCAGTGGCATGACAGACTGAACTAAATCGCCATAATTTGTTTATTTAAAGAATATTTTCACATTTCCATAAGGATTCCCCAAAACAAGGTTTTTTGTTGATTATTTTACGTTTGTATAACAACGTGGTGACAGTGGACAGCAGTTTTTACGTCATAGTGTTTTATAACCACGCCACTATTTGTTTTTTTTACGCAATCATGGCCACCCAGAGAAAAGGAGGCCTCTTGTTCCGTGGGCTGTATTAATGGTGTATTAAAGGGCTGCTATGGCCCCGGCAGCAGCCGTTCAGATCGGAGGGTGATGATTAGCCTGACTTTTTAAAGCTGTGTGCCATATAATGTGCTGGTACAAAAGAGCCTCTGTATTTCAGAAGCAGGGTATGTGAACCCCACCACAATGGTCCTTATTAACCATGTCTGCTGTCTTTCAGAGCAAATTCTTCACCAATAAATTCTGAGCATTTAAACCGCTGCTCTAGAAGCCAGATAATAACGCAGTGAACCGCTTGAGGCTGTGTGTTACCGTTACAGTGATTTTATCACAGGTAAAGGTGTTTGTTAAACATAAGTGTGATAATATCACTGTAATGTGTTGCCTTGAGTCATTATGATTTTACTAATAGCATTAAATACACCAGTGTTCAATATACAAAGCAACATAATTATCAATGATTGTTTATTAAACTAGATTTTGAGGTGCTTACACATGCAAAACTGTGCCACAATGCATATTCTGAGGATTTTTATGGTGTTCTTGGTAATCGTCTATGATGATTATTAATCACAGAAATTAATAGCACAGTTTGAGCTAGTATCTGGCAATTATTCTGGCATGTATGAATATTAGCCTCTGTGTAGGCTGTTTAACAATCAAAGATGTTTTTACAAATAAAAGAACCTTGTGGAAAAAGTCATACATTATAACATACATTTAAAGGGGTCATATGATGTTGTGATTATTTTGTGTATTTGGTGTAATGAAATGTGTTTATGCGGTTTAAGTTTCAAAAAACACATTATTTTCCACATACTGTACATTATTGCTTCTCCTCTATGCCCCGACTTTCTAAAACGCGTTGATTTTTACAAAGCTCATTGTTCTGAAAAGCGAGGTGTGCTCTGATTGGCCAGCTACCCAGTGCATTGTGATTGGCTGAATACCTCAAGCATGGGACTTAAATGTTACGCCCCTTACCTTACTGTGATACCATCTCCCGGCATGATGAGACAAAACCAATAAAACCCATTACAAAAACGAGACATTTGTTGCATCCGGTGGGGACATAATTACTGATTATAATGACTTATACTGTCTTTTTACACATTGTGTTGCATCGCTCTGCATTATGCCGCGTAAACATAAAACTATGTCTGCATTTGTGATCGTAGAAACGACAAACAACAAGCTCTACTGCTCAAAACTAGCATTTGAATCATCAGTGGCAAATCCTTTAAATATGAAAACATACTTACAGGCTGCGAGTCAGAACAGCCGGCATTGTAGGCTTTCACAATGAAACACACAGCGTCTCCATGACATGGCGGTGGCTGCAACACTACAGCGAGAATCAAAGTTACGCCTTCTTTCTTTTTGTAAACATTTCGGTGGTGTTATGCAAATCTTCCCACATCATGACGTAGACATGTGGGGGCGTGTTTAAATGAGGCGTTTTAGGAGGGCGTGGACGAGTCTTAACTTCTATGAAGAATATCTCTTTGGGTTTGAGACTTTAGTCTTTGCAACTTTAGGGATCTTATCTATTCAGGAACAGCTTGTAACACTCCAAAGAGAAAGGAAAACTTGAAATACATCATATGACCCCTTTAAAAACAAAAAGTATATATTAAGAAATAATGCATTTTAAAAGAAAGTAATATATTATACCTTTGTGCAGTAGTTTAAATTTATATTATATGCAATTAGTTAAACTTTTTTTAACCAACTTAAGTAGGACTTAAGTACATGTTTGTATGTAATTTCATATTTGCTTCTGTTGTCTTTAAAATAGCACAGTCATATTGATGTATGTAAATGTGCATTTATGGTAAGCTAAACTAAAATGTAATTTCTATTGAAACATGTATATCATCTATTTCAATAAATTTGTATTTATACATTTGTAACAATAAAGTTGCAATTTAGAACTTTCAAAATCTGTTGTAGGATTGGAGCCAAGCTCTGCAGGACACGGGTCCTCCAGGACCAATTTAAAATATTCTTTAAAGTAAACATTTGATTTGGCACTATTACAAAGTGCAGTTTTTAGAAGAGCACTTACATGTGTTAAAAACACAGTCATGGATGCATACGCTCTTTAAGCACACTTATAAAGTGGCCTTATTCCATTAATAATAAATAAACTGCAAGTACAGTTTTTTAAATATACTTTTTAAGATTTGAAGTACAATGCAAGTGCACATTCAATATAATAAAGCGCACTTCTTTTTCACAAGAGGATGATCTGTTCTGTAGTCACAGGGGTGTTTATGAGAACTGCTATAACACAGTTGTGACATGTATTGTGAATTTGCTGATCGACTTGCTCTTGTGTTTCCAGAGAGTGCGTAAAGAAGAAGGAACGCTCTCTAAATCTTCATCAGGGATGCACAGCGGAGGAGAGGAAGAGCCTGAGGATGAGTCCCACAATCCCCTCCCTCCACCAATGGAGATCATCAAAGACCCATCTGCTCAGGAAGAGAAGGTACACACACCGTGTGAGAGTCATGTCATAGGCAGAGGTCAGCAGGGTGAATAATGTGAAGAGAGATTTATTAAATACTAAGGGTGTCACTCATCAAGTGTTCATAACTATCTCCACCTGCCTCCCTCATAGCCCCACACACACACACACACACACACACACACAGTGGCTTTAATAACTCTGTTTTTCCTCCCTGATGTCAACGTCGCCAGTAACTGCTCTCGGGTGGAGGCTCCTTGTCTCACATTCAACTAACCACAAATCCACCCTGTTGTTGCAATGAAGCTTAAATTATGAAGTTGTGACACTTTTACTGTTCCACTCAGCTCTGGCTCTGTTACACGCTGGGCCTTGAGATTGCAGTAGTGTTGTGTTTACAACCCAATGCCGTCTGATGGGGTTAATCTCGAAAAGAACATGACCTTATTTCACTGTAAAAGTAAAAATTTAATTTCATAAGAAATTAAAGACTTTTTTATGAGCCCATTATGATTGCTTGCATTGTGCCATTATTTATTATTATTTATTGTTACGTTGAATATTATGACAATTAAGCACATTTCCCAACAAAATTATAGTTAATCTGCTGCCATTCTCATGCATATTTTTTTAAATGCCCATTTTTTTTATTATTATTAGATTCTCTGTACAATAATATATTTTTTAAAGAAGCTAATACTTATGTCTAGCAACTGTGCACTGAACTGATCAAAAGCGACAGTAAATCAATTTGATTTCAATTTCAAATAAATGCTGTTATTTATATTCTATTCTAACTTTCTGTTCATCAAAGAATCCTAAACAATGTGTCACGGTTTCCTCAAGAATATCAAGCAGCACAGCTGTTTTCAACATTGATAATAATCAGAAATGCTTCTTGAGCAGCAAATCATGATTTCTGAAGGATCATGTGACACTGACACGTGTCATTACAGAAATACATTACATTTTGTAATATATTCAAATAGAAAACAGTCATTTTAAATTGTAATAATATTTCAGAATATTGTTGTTTTTAATTAAGATCAATAAGAGACATCTTATAGACCCCAAACCTTTGAGTAGTAGTGTATACAACAAATAATGTCATGGATATTATGCTTCACATATTTTGTCATAAAAATAAGTGTCATGGGAAAAAAATGCCACTTTGCATGATTTTTTATTTTTTTTTTAGCTTATAATTATTTCTTTTTCTTTTGATTTGGAGGTGAAATGTTTGGCACGTTCTTGGCATGGCCTTTGCTTCTTTTCTCCCCAAACAAAGCTTGATGAACTGGGCTAACCCAGCATCCTGAGCACTTTCTGTTCTGATCTGCTTGTGTGTTCTTTCCTCTCTCCTCCTGACCTGCTGTCATGTAGCCGTCTGTGCTGCTGGCTTCACGGCAGAGCTCGGCTGACGTCCCCAGTGCTGCTGAGCTTGTCAGTGCTATAGAAAAACTGGTTAAAACTAAGATGGTAAGTGTGCCATTGAACCCGATCTCCTCTCCTGGCACAAGCAGGGAGGTTTGATTGACTAACCTCCTGGTTTTCCTCTTCTCCTTTCTGTTTTCTCTTGCTCTGAGATAATCACTAACTCTGAGCATCTATCGCACTACTGTGATTTTCTGCAATAGCCTCACATGCACGTATATTTTGTTCTGTGTGGCTCTGTTTATTGTTTTATTCTTACTGTACTCTTGACCTGGTTTATAGGTGTAGAAAAACCTGCTAGGATTTGTGTTGAGTGTCAACATGCTAATCCATCATTGTGTTTGTTTAAGAAGCATGTTTCATTTCATTGTCCATCAACAGCTCTATTCAAAGAGTCAGTTTCCCTTAAAGCTGCCATATGCATAAAATATCTCTCTTGTCTGACGGATTCTGAAACACATGTCCTGAGACCTAAAATTGGGATGAAGGGTATGACATTGTTTCCCAACTCTGTTCCTGGAGGTGCATGAACAGTGCATCCAGGATATATTTATATTTAGTTTCATTAAGTTACTTGATGAATCATGTCCAATAAGACATTTAAAGGCAGCTGACTCTGTTTACTTTCATAAGTCTGCAAGCATATGCATTCTTGCATTGTGTTCATCCTTAGCTGTCAAATCTTGCAGGCCTTTTGTGGTTATAAATTTATAAAAGCCTTCCAAACTTGCTGGATATTATAACACACTCTGTAGCCCGGAGTGACGCTTTTCTCCACTTTGAATCTTCTGAGCAGCTCTGATGGTGTTTACTGCAGTTTAGGGCCATGTCGCACATAAACCATCCACTTGCAGTGTTTGTTCTCCCACATCAGGCCTGGCTCTTCCAAATTCTGACTGGAGTCTCTTGTATTTGTGTGTGTCTCTGTTCCTCTAGACGCTGGAGCCAGGCTCGTACCCAGGATTCAGCTCCGTGAACCCAGCAGAGCAGAGCCCGGCGCCTCCCAGAGACCCGGAACTGGAGCAGAAAGCCAAAGCTCTGCGTGGACGAATGTAAGACCCACGCTCTTCACTCTTTTGGGTTGGTCTGGGAGTAAATTCTACAAACATAGCAGGGCTGATTTCATGTCATAGTGACCAAATCACAGGTCTTTTGTGGGGCTTAAGCCCTGCTGCTAATGTTATGTAAGGGAACCTGATTTATTTATTTGTTTCCTATTTATAAATATATTTGTATAGTTTGGCTCCCAGTTTGGCATTAACCTAATATAGAATTTATATGTGTCGTCACATGCATAAAAATTATGCATATGAAATGCATAAATCAATATTAAATGGTTATTTATTTATTTATTTAGTGGGAACTAGTGTGGAAAACATTTGATATTTTTAACTAGATTTTTACTGAATTTAAATGTTTACTTACACTGCTTTTTGGTTGAAAAAATAAAAAATAAAAATCTTCTGAAATAAATTAAAAAATTTGAAAAAATAAATGGAACACCATTCCAAGCCATTATGGAAGCCTGTGTTAGCCACTTAGTTAAAAAAAAAAAAAAAAAAAAAAAAAAAAAGTTATTGCAACTTTTTATCTCACAATTCTGACTTTTAAATCTCAAAATTGTGACTTTTTTTTTTGTCAGACTTGAAAAAAAGTCAGAATTACAAATTTATATCTAGCAATTTTTGCTTAATTACTTGCAATTGTGAGTTTATATCTCACAAAAAAAATCAGAATTATGAGATAAAAAAGAGTCGCAATCACCTTTTTTTTATTTTCTTTTTTTTTTTATTCAGTGGCGAAAAAAGGCTTCCATAAGTCATTTCAGAGGGAGTACATAAATATTGAGATATTGTCAAAAGATTGAGAAATATCAAGGTTTTTGGTTGTTGTTGTTGTTTTTCAATGTATTGCCTAGACTTAAATAATAATAATAATAATAATAATAAAGCTGGTTACATCTGGTAAAATTCAACTGATTCTTTTCAAGCAACCAGATCTGGTAATAATTCCATGTTCATGTAACAGGCAACATTGAGAAAGTCATCTCCCTGAACAATATGGCTCTCATTAAATAGAGATATTTGTGGGAGAGCTCATCTCTGTAGACATTTGGCTTCTTTATTTGAATTTTTCTTTCATTCTGCTACACCCATAAAAGAGAAGTGTGATGTGACTTAACCTCTTAACCTGACACATTTTTGTGTCCATTAGTGACTGTTCATTTTATCTTTGTCCTGTTGTAGGTTTGTCCTGAATGAATTAATCCAGACAGAAAAAGACTATGTGAAAGATTTGGGTATCGTGGTCGAGGTGAGAATAGCTGATATATTGACAGTATAACATTACATAATTCTGTGACTAAAGACATAGTTTTGCTTTAGCATGAAAATGTTGTCTCTAGTGTGACTTTATCCTTCTTCGTTTGTCTTCTATCTTAATATCAGAGCCATTTGCATCTTCCTCATTTGGCATCATTTGCTGTGTCATTACTCATTTGCATTTGCATTACATCAGTTTTGAGTAGTGGCTCATATGTACATGAAATATTCTTTTCTGAAGGAGTTTATGAAGAGAATAGAGGAGAAAGGAGTTCCTGATGATATGAAAGGAAAAGATAAGATCGTCTTTGGAAACATTCACCAGATCTATGACTGGCACAAAGAGTAAGCATCTCTGATTCTCCTAGCTCCTCTTATTGAAAAAATGAACACAACGTGTCTAATTCTGTTGCTGTCTGAATTTTTTGTTGGTGAACTGGAAAAATGTCTTGAAGATCAAGAAAAACTGCCTGGGCTGTTCTGTAAACATGTGAGTATGTGACTGACTTCAGGTCTGTTATCTGTGTTAGCTGTGCATTGCTCATGAAGTGTTTCCTGTTTCTGTGTGTGTAGGAGAGAAGACTGCACATGTATGTGGTTTACTGCCAAAACAAACCCAAATCTGAATACATTGTTGCAGAATATGATTCATACTTTGAGGTGAGACACGCTTTACTTTACTGCAATAGAGTTCTACTGTGATGGCGTATTTTTGTAGACCAGTCCAGAAGTTAACATTACCCTGGTTTTCCATAAGCTCTCTGAGATAATCTTCACAAATGAACTCTACTGTACTTTTATGAATTGTGAAGCCTAAATACAATCACCAGGAGTAAAAACCTAAAGTAAGGCTATAAATGAAGTACGCTGTGGTGACCACCACTGAGCTGCCAACAGCTATTTCAGTCTCTATTTAAAATCTACTGGTTGGAAAGCTTGAGTTAGAAAAGTTTCCAAGAGCATGTGCATAAATAAAAAAAGGCTGTAGATAATTAGACCTGTTCGTTGTGATGATGTTTAATGTGACAACCTCTGTAGCCCCATTTATCCACTTATTTTAAGACTCGTAAAAACTGGGCTACTTCTGATTTATTTTATGTTTTAGCATAAAATGTGAAATTATCTTGAGATTATTAAAACAGACCTTTATTTTAGGCATTTAACCAAAAACCTATTAAAAATGTTTAAAGAATAATTTCCTGGCTTTAGGACTCATTCCTGCTGCACTCTATAATAGTCACTTATGAAAGAAAAAAACAAAAAAACAAAACAATTTTTGCAAGTGCAATGCACGTTTATATTTATGTCTGTTTTGGCTCACAGGGGATCCAGCAAGACATCCACTCAAGACTGAGCATCAGTGATTTTCTCATTAAACCCATTCAGAGAATCACTAAATACCAGCTTTTATTAAAGGTACAGTAGAAAAGATCTCATTGATGCTGTGATCGATAACATTAATTAATAATAATGTTTTATTAATTTGTATAATTTCTTCAATATTGCTTTATTGCTTAAGACTTCTTGAAGTACAGCGCAAAGGCAGGATTGAATTGTCAGGATATAGAGGTAAAAATTAAGCTAAAGTGCTCACTTGCCTAATAATAAAGGGCAGTCATAAAGCGAGGATAATGCATTTTAGATTTTGGTGAAGTTTGTTGAAGCTGCTTATACTTCAGCCCAGAGGTCATCCAGGTTTTTGTTGGGTTTCTCTGACAGAGAGCAGTAGACCTGATGTCCCAGGTGCCCAAGCTGTGCAATGACATGATGAACCTGGGAAGACTGCAAGGATTTGAGGTAAACTGAAAGCAGCTTCGCTGTACTCTTCCTGAAGTTTCATCAGTGCAAATTACTGAAAAGACGTTGTAAAAGTTTACAGTGATTTTATCATGATCAAGGGCTGTTCTACGGTTGTCAGTTACTCACCCTCATGTCTTTCCAAACCAGAAGACTTTCTTTCATCTTTGAAACACAATTGACATTTTTGTAATGAAAACTGAGTGATTTCTGTCTCTTCGTTGTCAAGATTTGTCACATGCAAAGAGCTCATCAAAAATTGTAAGTGGAAGCTTGTAACACGCAAGCATGTTTGAATTTCCACTAAAACCAATGAGGTTTGTTTTCATGTCAAGCAAGTATTTCTGATGTATTAAATCTCTATCACCCACTCTCTCTCTCTCTCTCTCTCTCTCTAACAATCACTATCAATCACACCCAATATATATATATATATATATATTAGGGCTGTCAAATTATTAATCACGATTAATCACATCCAAAATAAAAGTTTTGTTTACATAATATATGTATGTGTACAGGGTATATTTATTATGTATATATAAATACACACACATAAATTATATATTTAGAAAATATTTACATGTATATACATTTATATATTTATATTCTTATACTTTATATTATATATAAATATATTTAATATATAAACATAACCATATTCTTCTTAAATATATACATGCATGTGTGTGTATTTATATATACATATAAATATACACAGTATACACACATATATTATGTAAACAAAACTTTTATTTTGGATGTGATTAATCGTGATTAATCATTTGACAGCCCTAATATATATATATAAATGTATGTGCATTGATCAATAATTATATGTGAATACAAACCTAAATCCTTTTCCCTTTAGAAGAGTTAGAGTAAATGGTTTGATTCATATGGATCTCTTTATGAACTTCTTAAAGCTTGAAAGTTTTAGTGGAAATGAACTTTCAATGGAGGGACAGAAATCTCTTAAGTTATATGAAAAAAAATATATATTTGTGTTTAGAAGAACAAAATTCTTATGGGTTTGGAACAACATGAGGGTGATAAGGACATATTTGTGCTTTTTGGGTCAACTCTCTTTAATCTTATCCTAAAATTTAGCATTTTAACATGTATCGAGAGCTCTCCACAATTTGTGCCATCTGTTAATGTTCGCTTGAATATATCGGAGCAAGTGAGTTCACGGACACTCTGGCTATCTCAGACTGATGAGTTTGTGTGCTTCAGGGGAAGTTGACGAGTCAGGGAAAGCTCTTGCAGCAGGAGACGTTCTTTGTGACGGAGCAGGACTCTGGCGTTCTGTCCCGCAGTAAGGAGCGCAGGGTCTTCCTGTTTGAACAGATCGTCATCTTCAGCGAGCTCTTACGCAAAGGCTCATCCACGCCAGGATACCAGTTTAAAAAGAGCATCAAGGTAACCACACCACTGTTAGTCATAGAGCATGTAGGTTTAAGCACAAAGTGTGTGTGTGTGTGTGTGGTTTTGTTTTTTATTTATAAAACCTTGAGGTTTATTTGCACTAATTAGTTTGTCCAAAAGGTGGTAGAAATTAAACTTTTTGAAACTTAGAACCAAGTGCACTAGTGCTTTGCAAAATAAGTCTTTGATTCGAAGCACGTTAAATTCCACCTGCTTGTGATGCATGTAAAAGCAATGAAAATGCAGCCCAAAAATGCATAAAAACACCATTCACAAAATATTGCAAATGTTTTATTGATTGCATTGAACAAATCAACAATACCATTAAATATTAAGCATCTGTATCATGTTATTTTATTATAATATAGCTTTATTATTATTATTATTATTATTTGTTTTATGAAGAGCATTACTATTCAGGCCAATAAGACACTATTAACTACAACTCTTCCTTTTTATTACACAAATGTGTCATTAAAAATGTCTACATGTGTATAAAAGTGTTCTAAAATCAGGTAAAAAATCATATAGACACTAGTTCATGGAATCACAGAGATCGCCCCCTAGTGGTGAACCATCGAAATGTCGAAATATTAAGTTGTGGCTTAACAAATCTTCATTTACTGATATCACATACTTTGGCAGTTTGATACACACTCAGAATCACTGGTTCGAAACAAATGATTCGAGAAGGTTTCAAAGCTCACAAAGCAGTGTGTTAAACACAAAAAAAAGTCTGTGTTTGGCTGTGGCTTTACTTTTTGGGAGTTGTGAAAATCACAACCCTGGCTACTAGACGGCTGGAAGCAGGTGTGATACAGACTTGTGTGTGTGCAGGTGAGCTTCCTCGGCCTGGAAGAGCATGTGGAAAACGATCCGTGTAAGTTTGTGCTGTCGTGCCGTGGGTCAGCCGAACGGTTCACCCTGCAAGCAGCAAACACGGACATTAAACAGGTCTGGGTTCAGCATATCACCGAGCTTCTTGACTTACAGAGCAACTTCTTGTCAGGTAAGACTTCACAACACTATGAATATAACAATCTCTCCTGAGCTGTTGAAAGCATTGGTGCATCTGTCTACAGCTCTGCAGTCTCCCATCGAGTATCAGAAGGAGCGCAGCGGCTCTCAGTCTCTGAGCCGAAACTCCTCCAGCGGTGGGCGAATGGGTCAGTCCAACAGCAGGCCCAGCTCCACTGTGTCTCTCGGGGCAGAGAAACCCTCTCTGTCTGGACGGAGCTCCACTCCAGCAAGGCTAACTACCTCCAACGGTGGTCCATGCCACGACTCGGACAGATCCCACAGGGTGAGGACACAGCACCTCTGCTAACATTAAACACCTGCATGCTAGAGTTTACGGTGGCTCATAGAAAGCCATACTTGAATGGTGTTGTTTTTCTCAGGGTGGTGTCTGTACAAGAGTATTTGCATGATTCATACATGAGTTTCGGGTGGCAATTAATACATCGACTACACAAGAGCCACCACCCCACCTATAGTTAGTCACATGACCATATTGCAAAATAATGCTTAGGAACGGTTACAGTCCATTGACCCATTCTGACAGCTTACCTAACTGGATTCTTGAAACAAGCCTCCATTGTGCTCATTCCCATTTAGCATAAACTCCATGTGCTAGACACACTTTGTAAAGGTGTTAATGTCTTCTTGACTACTGAAGTTAAAGGTCTGGTTGACATATTAATTTTTTGTCTCTGTATGCGGTGTGTGTTTCGTACAGCAGCTTGACGGTGTGGGCTGTAACGGTACGTCGTCCTCCCTGATGGTGACTCAGGACTATAATGCACTGAAGGAGAACGAGATCTGCGTCACGCAGGGTGAGACGGTGCAGATACTGGCCACTAACCAACAGAGCATGTACCTGGTGTACCGACCCGCTAACAGCCAGTCGCCGGCCGCGGAGGGCTGGGTGCCGGGACACATCCTGGGCCCCCTCACTAAACCCCTCACAGACACTACTGCAGACTCAAACATCAAGTAAGTGTCAGTCAACACTAACTGGAGCTCTGGTTGGATTGTTAAAGACTGCACGCCCGTTTTTGAACACCCCCACCCCATTCTGTTGGAACTAACCCGGATGTTTTGGACCCTTTTGCACAGGAAGGTTTTTTTTTTTTTTTTGGCTAAAAGTTAAAAACCAAGGCAGATAAATGCTGAAAGGACTTTAGCGAGGCCACGGCTTTGTTGTTTTGTAGACTGAGGATTTGTGAAGAATCTTACGTCAGTGTGGAAATGGACACGTCTGGACGCTTATTTCAGTTCCTAACACCCTGTTTTTATTGTTTCTTTGTTTTTTGTTGATTTTTTTTTTTTTTGTGTGTGTGTGTTGTTTTTGTGTGTGTGAAAATAAAATAAAAAGGGTGAAAGAAAGGCCTTCTGAAGAATTTGGCCTGTTTCTCCTGATGGAGAACATATACTGTTGTCTATGGCAATTTTTTTATAGGTTGTGTATTTGTTTTAATTGTATTTTTGTATAGATTTTTTTTTCTTTTGTTTCTTCTACAGATCACATGTTGGCCATTTACTGTAAATACTGTTGGTTTGTTTACTGTTTGTTGCACATTCCTGTAAAGAGCTTTTTGCACTATTTGAGTGACCCTTTATTAATGAAGTCAGGTTTGTGCAATAGAACTACAGTTGCAATGTTGTAGTGTAACTAATGATTTTAAATGTATTATATTAAATATGTAAAATAAACTTTCGAAATGCGCATGACTTAACCTGTCTTAGTCAAATAGATTGTTTTATTTTAATAATACTTCCACAAAGAATAGCAATGCCAAGTAAATGCTAAGAGTTAGTACATTTTTTAGAGATCCATTTAGTTTATAGTGTATAAGAGGTGCACCTTATTTTGATTTATTTCGATTAATTTATTTAATTTTGTAATGTAGTGTGTAGAAGACTTGTTTTGTGTTTGTACTAACCTCAGCGGTCCTTGACAGTAAAGGTTTGTGTGTGAAACAGTGTTTGCTGTGATTGATATGTATGACTGCTGTTCTCACATAAACCTGTGTCCATCACGGTGGAAGGAAATAGATTTATACACATACACTACCATTCAACATTTTGGAGTCTGTAAGATATTATATATATATATATATATATATATATATTATATATATATATATATATATATATATATATATATATATATATATATATATATATATTATTATTATTATTATTATTTATTTTTTTTTTTTACTGTATATATCCCTATTTCCCTCCTGAAATATCCCCACCCAAGCACTTTAAGTTGCTTTTTCTCGCTGTCAGATTTGCATTTCCAGCAGCGTGTGTGGGTTTGATAACCTGATGTTTTGACACGACAGGAAATCGCTCTCGTGGAACACGCTTCGTGCTCGCAAGCGTGCAGAGAAGGACAGTGCGCCCCTCAAATGTGACATTAAAGTTGAGAATGGACTGCGTAAACCAAAGGAAATTCTCAGCAGCAAAGTCACTGTGAAAGTGAGTAGGAGGATGAGGGCGCGTGTGTGTGTGTGTGTGTGTGTGTGTGTGTGTTAGCTGCATCTTCACCTGTGTGGAAATAAACACTGAACACGTCACTCACCCAATGACCGCATGATACTGACAGTCCTAAACATGTTTCGAATGTTAGCTTTATTTTCTTCAATTTTATAAAGTCATTATGTATTTTATATTGAAAAGTTGAATGATTACTGCATAATCCGCTAACAATTTAAGAAGAATACAACTACCTGTAGGGTTTTTAAACCCTTTATTTCAGTCTTAATTTATCAATAATCTCAATAAATTAGTCAAATGTGTTTTATGAAGTTTTATTATTATTATTATTATCATTATTTTTCTTTGGTAAAATATCATAGTATAAAACGTCACATTTCATCATTTGTAGCAATCCTATTTTGTGATTAATGACACAAATAAGTACTTAATTTGAAGCATTCCTGTTATTTTTGGCCTGGAGCTGTGCGTCCCTCTGTATTCCTGTACTGTAAGTGTGTAACATTGTTCTCTCTCAACCCAAACCACAGGATTCCCGCAGCTCAGATGAGTCCGACTGTGAGGATGAACTAGACCCCAAAACTAGCATGGAGGTAGAGATACTGATCTCAATGCATGCTGCCCAATAAGCTTTTTGTTATTATTTTGTAATAAACTCAATAGATGACATGAGCGCTGTTTTTATTTGGCCTAAGTTGTTGTTGGTAAGTTATTATATTAACTAATCATGTGGAGTGAGTGGCATAAAGGGCTTTTCACACCAAGGATGATAGCTATAGCTATAAAGTTTTAATAATCATTCTAATTCTATGAAGGAAGTCCGTGCCAGAGCTAAAATAAACCCTTTCTGGAAATCACAAGCAGTGTGCTCTGAATGCTTACTTCTTATTTTGGCTGATGTATTTGGTCTGGATTCATGGTATTATTAGTATGCTATTCTGAGCATACACAGTGGCTCAAATCGAAATAGCATACTGACATGCTACACTTACAATTCTCAGATTATATTTATATGGGAAAAAAAAAATTGTGTCATTTCAAATACAGCAGGTGTCTATTATGTAATGTGAAGGTACTGCCCTCTGTTGGCTTGTGCTGAAACGACACAACATAAAACTTCCTCTTTTTCTGTGTGTGTGTGTGTGTGTGTGTGTGTGTGTGTGTGTGTGTTTGCAGAAAGATTCAGTGCTTTATGTGTGACTGATAGTCTAGATTGCTTAAAGCATGCACCTTTAACACACCTATGTCTGTTTTACAGTTACTGAATCCTAATTTCATCCAGGAGGGTGAGTTTATTAATATGTACAGATGCTCTGATGTTCTGTTTGTCTGTATTTTCTACTAGTTTATATCGTTGAGTGATCATACATATGTCACCTGTAGCTTGTTTCAGAAATCGAATTAAATATCTCCTTGAATGAAGTGAAATGAAAGAGAAAATAAAAATCAGTGTCCATCAGAGTGACTTTGTACTGCGTATATACACATGTACAGTGGCTCCGGAGTTCCTGACCCCTCTAGCGGACGTGACGTGTGCTCTGGGGGAGACGGTGGTCCTGTGCTGTAAAGTATGCGCCCGACCCAAGCCCACAATCACCCTGAAAGGACCTGATCAAAGTCTGCTGGTCAACAATAACCGATTCACTATCAATATTAGGTACTAGTCCACAATCAGTCACAATCAAGAAACACTAGTGCTCTGGATACAGTCCGTCCTGTAGTGAAATGTTGAAATTCTATTGTGCACTATTGCAGTAAATTCTTTGAGTATAAGAGACTGCTTGACCTTTGAATATAAGTCCTGACTTGAGAGCAGGTCCTTAAATAAGCATTTCATGCTCAAAACCCCTCCAGTGTGGTGGAAAATAAGCAGTTCTGCAAAGAAGAGAGAGACAAAATTCAACCAGTGATGTGAAAGACTGACCTCTACGTTATCTGATTCTCTCTCTCTCTCTCAATCTCTCTCTCTGTGCTGTGCCCGTGTAGGGAATCGGGTGATATAGTGTTGAAGATCTGTAATCTGATGCCTCAGGACACTGGCATCTACACGTGTGTGGCTGTGAATGATCACGGCACTGCCTCCTCATCTGCATCTATTAAAGTACAAGGTAAAAGAAACAGAGGAATAAAGATGGGGATTGTACAACTCACCTTTCCACATGTTTTAATGTCCAGATGTTCTCTGGTGCAGGTATCCCAGCAGCCCCTGCTCGTCCCGTGGCGCAGGAAGCCAGCAGCACCGCAGTGATCGTCCACTGGCTTCCTCCAGCCAGCTCAGGAAACTCTGCCATCTCCAGCTACACTGTGGAATACAGGCAGGAAGGTAAACACTTACACAGCTGCAAAATACAAGTCTCAGCATCTCACAACAGACAGCACAGCCAGAAACACTTAGAGAGGAAATGCAGTGGAAAACTACTCATTTTACTCATTTGAAATAACTCACTATAAAACATTAACATTCCTCCTCAACCCTACATTGCTTGAAACTAAAGCGCTCATTCTGAAATCTGCTCATAAGCTAATTAGCATATCATATTTACATATCATCAACTATTCTGTATTCAGTGTTTTATGCTTGCCAAGGCTGCTTTTATTTGATCAAAAACATGGTTAAACGTGAAATAGTATTACAATTTAAAAGAACTATTTTCCATGTTGATATAATTTGAAATGTAACTTGTTCCTGTTATGGTAAAGCTGAATTTTCAGCATCATTACTGCAGACTTCAGTGTCACATGATCCTTTGGAAATCATTCTAATATGCTGATTTGGTGCCCAATAAACATTTCTGATTATTATCAATGCTGAAAACAGTTATGCTGCATCCCTGAGATAAAATATGTGTGTGTCTGTATACAGTGTGTGTGTGTGAGTGTATACTATTTTCAGTGCAATAAACTTTGGCTAACATTATTTTAGTGCAGGAAACTTTGACTAATAAGTAAACTTAATAAATAGACAACTGGATTCATACACAAAGTCATTTTGATTATTAGTATGGTTGATACACATTTAATATTTTACTCTGTTGATTAATTTTGATGAATTGTGTGTCATTCTGTTCATTCATCCTGAACCCAAATGAATGTGTGTCATTCTGTTCATTCATCCTGAACCCTATAATATCTGTTAACTGAAACACTAGAAGAAAAACTGCATCTGTTGTTTTGTGTGTCCAGGTTGATGTTTGTGTGTCTGTATTTGTGTGCAGACTCTCTGGTGTGGCAGCAGTCGGTGGTCTCCACTGCAGACGTGTGTGTGAAGATTGAGAATCTGATTCCTGGTGGCCATTATCAGTTCAGAGTCAGTGCCAGTAACCCCTGGGGCATCAGCCCACCCAGTGACCCCTCAAACATGGTGACATTACCCAGCACAGGTCAATACACTCAAATCAACCTTAAGTACTTGTCCCAACTGAACGGCCTTCCTGTCAGGGGTGCAGTCTTCTACAGGATCATAACCGAAATGGATTCTCTTGAGAGTGCATTAGTTTAGAAAGTACATTAATCCATGTAAGAAGTGTATTGCTGTTTGTTCAATGTTTCATATACTAATAACTGTTCATTTTTGCGTGAAAACTCTTCGATATCCTACAGAGTTCACCAACCCACCACTCATCAGCTGTGTCATTATTAATAAAAACATACCTGTATTTTAGATGCTTGAGTAGTTTTAACTGAATTTAAAAAAAAATCCATTCTAGCCTTCCATTTTACCCCAAAATAAAGTATCCTAGAAAGAAAAACATGCTGCCTTAGTGTTTTGGAAGCACACCTATGATACTATATAGTATTGTCTGAAATTGTTCTGTATATATAGGTAGGCAGCACTAGGTTTTGGAATAGTTATAGTGTAATTGTTCCAAACACATTTCTTATAACTATTTTTTTCCTCTCTTTTATGGCCTCAATTTATGACGGCACTGGAATCCAGTGGAAAGACAACTTTGAATCTACATTCACAGAATTGTGTGAAATTGGACGGTAAAGATGCATATATATTTACCTTCATTAAAATGCAGTCCATCATCCTTTATCCTGTCAGTAACAAACTCAGCTGACTCATATGTTTTCTGTTGTAGGGGTCGTTTCTCAGTCGTGAGGAAGTGTCTCAGTAAGGCCAGTAAGATTGCAGTAAGGCCAGTAAGAAGGAGGTTTGCTGTGAAGTTTGTCAATCATGAAGCATCCGCAGCTGCAGAAGAAACGAGCAGGTACATGCCCATGAGCTGCCGATAAATCCTGTCGTCATTGTCCAACATCCGCAGCTGGGCATGGGCACTGATTGAGAGTGGGCCATACATGAATACGAGTCGAAGAACAAAATGTGGCCTACATGACTGGTTCAATTGAGCTTTTTGTGAGTAAATCCATTTAGAAAGCAAATAGTCTTCCATTGACAGCCCATCTCAACAATTATGGGCCAACAGTAAGGTGGCGTAATTCCATATTTATGTGTTCAGTGTTGAGGATGGGCGTCTGCTGGACTATCTGGTGGCTCACGATGAGCTGATGGAGGAGAAGGTGGCGTTCTTCATTAAAGACACACTGGAAGCTCTGCAGCACCTGCACACATGCAGAGTAGCTCACCTGGACCTCAAGGTGAAATATCATGCCACCACATCAGCATGCAACAGATATTTACAGCTTATTTACTGGAAAGTAGTAATTTAGCAGACACTTATTTGAAGCAGACCACCTTTCCAACTTGCATAGCAATGCTCTAGCAACCACCGGTACACTTAGTAGTCATGCAGCAGCGTTCTAAAAACCTGCTGCGAATTAAACCTAAAAACTTTAGCAGCTGCATAGCAACCACTCAAATCACCCAAGCACCTGCAAAACAGCATGCTAAAAACTGAAATAAAGCCGAAGACTGCATACGCCAAGACGGTTCACTTATAACAAGGAATTGCAACACACAATATAGCAGATCTAATAAAGAAAGTCCCATATTCTAAATAAAAGTCAACTTCAAATTGGTAAAGTCATTGCATCAGTGCAGCTGCCAATAAAAGCTCCAGTCCCTGACAGTTTCCTGAGGCTTGTATTTGTCCATTCAGGTAGATAGGAGTAGATTTTACATGCCCAAAATTACATGCCTAGACTTTCTTTGAAAGGGACTTTGATAAAACCTGCTAGAAGCTCATATAACACCCAGCAACCACATGGCAATGTGCTAAAAACACTCAGAACACCTTAGAAACCACAAGCGAGCAAGTAGGTGACCACTAAAGCATAGTTTAGAAACCTAGTGCAGACTCTTGAGTCTTCAACTCTTTCTTCTTCTTTAGCCTGAAAACCTGTTGGTGGACCTCCACGTGCCGGTGCCCTGCGTGAAACTCTCAGATCTGGGCGATGCTGTACAGGTTTCGGGTCACCGCTATGTGCATCTCCTCCTGGGGAACCCGGAGTTTGCCGCTCCAGAGCTCATCCAGGGCACCCCGGTGTCCCTGTCCACGGATGTGTGGAGTGTAGGGGTGCTGGCCTACGTCATGCTCAGCGGAGTCTCCCCGTTCCTGGACGAGAGTCTGGAGGAGACCTGCGTCAACATCTGCAGGCTGGACTTCTGCTTTCCTGAGGAGTACTTCAGTGGCGTTAGCCAGGCCGCCAAAGACTTTATTGTGTCCACGCTAAACCAGGACCCCAGGAAGAGGCCGAGCTCAGCTACATGTGTGCAGCACCCGTGGGTGAGCGCTCATAGTGGAGATTACTCCAAAACACCACTGGACACCGTCAGACTCGCTGCGTTTGTAGACCGCCGCAAACAGCTGCATGATGTCAGACCTGTGACAAATGTTAAAGGACTGGTCAGCAGCAGTATGGGACACACCTTATGAGAGGAGAACATGGGCTGGAGGAAAGAGAGTCTAGCATGCCACATGCTGTACTTCAACACTAGATGTCATTTACATTATATCATTTCATTTGGAATGTGCGCAGTGTTTCCTGTAGTGTTTATTGGCCTGCTCCTTTATGACTTGTGGCCCTGCGAGTTCAACACTTTTGAGACCTTTAGTGATTAATAGACTAAGAAACTACAAGTAGACAAGAATTGTGGGAATTGCAGAGTTAGGAGTAGTAACATCATTGAATGGCATATTAAGGCTTAGGGTGATGCGTTTTGGAACTTTAAGTGTCCTAAACAGACCAGTAGGTGGGTGTTGTTATAGATTTCTGCCATCACTTGTGCTGTTCCTAACTCGTAAGGTGTGCTAAAACAAAAAGAGATTTGTTTGACGAATGTACATGCTGCTCTTTTCCATCCAATGAAAGTAAATAAAAAAAGCTCTCAAATCTCATTTGTGTTCACATATATTCAAATATGGCACATCAGGTTTGACATCTATAATGCAGGATGACTTTGTTGGTCTCATTTCTCATAACATGCCAGTTTGAATATGTGGAAGTTCAAATGTTATTTTAGAGCTCCAGTGGGAAGATACAGAACATTCAATTCCTCAGTTTAATGATTCGTTTAGCTCAGTATACATCAGTACTCATTCGATTTCAAACTCAAATACAGGCTTGGAGCAACATGAGAGTAAATAAATGATGACAGAATGTGGTTGACGATTGGATGTGAAAAGAAATTTAGTCATCCAACATCTTAGAGCAGATATATTTTTCACTGATTCATTAATTGAAAGAATGTAGAATATTTGACAGGTAAGAAGTATTGTACAAATACCTGCGCGTAGAAATAATTGATCATACACCATTTAACCTGGTATGTATTCAGTTTTCATAGTATGGGGTCATTAGTGTCATAATTGATGTCATTAGGCATAACGAGGATTTTGAATGTCTAAAAACAGAAAAATACGAATTAAACAGAGAATATTGTTTTCTTGTTTGTCTGAGTTTAATAACTGAAATTACAGCAATTTGCAGACTTTTATAACGTTCAAAAGTCTGTGATTGCTAAGATTTTTTTTAAGTTCCCTTTGAGGTCTCTTTTGCTCGCCAAGGCTGCGTTTATAGAAAAAAATATGGTACTTTATTTTACAGACCTGGTTCACATTTACATACTATGCACTTATTATAGTAATTACAATAACTAGGTACTAACCCTGAACCTTACCCTACCCCATGTAGTTACCGTATATTACCAGTACTTTTTTAGGTACAGTAAATACACCATAGGTACACTAAGTACTTATAAGTACGTGTACTGTAAAATAAAGTGCAACCAAAAATACAGTAAAAACTAAAATATTGAGAAATATTATTACAGTTCATAACGATTTTCTCTTTTAATATATTTTAAAATGTAATTTTCAGCAGCCATTTCTCCAGTATTTAATGTCACATTATCCTTCAGAAATCATTCTATTATGCTGATTTGGTGCTCAAGAAACATTTCTTCTTATTAGCAATGATGAAAAGGTTGTACATTTAATAATTTTTTTCTTTCCCAAGACTGAAATTTACTTAAATTTATTTAAAAAAAAAAAAAAAAAAAAAAAAAAAAAAACTCCAACTCAAACTTTTAAATGGTAATTTATTTATTTATTTAAATACCCACACAGTGTCCAGGAAGCAAACCCCAAAAGCCTTAAACCCAATTTCTTGTTTAATTTATTATTTTTAAACACATTTATGTATGGAAGGAATGTTCAGGTATTTCACATGTTATACATTTATGTTTGACTGTATAATTGCTCTGTGTGTTGTATGTGCAGTCAGAGGTGTAATGTGTCAAATTGTTACAGCAGCCATGTATCGGCTTTGTCAGGCCAGACACACATAGTTCATAATCGCCTTCAATTGATCATGTGACCATATCAGTGAATACATTATAAATACACACATTTACCATCAATTCAATAAAAGGAAGCCTAATAGACAGGTTTAGTGAGGGCCAGTGAATTATCACACATGACAACACAGCATGACACTCCTGTGAATACTGCATTGGGACAATCGTTACATCTCATGTTTAACCTCACCATCTCCTGCTGTATAAAGTTTCTGCTCTGCATTAATAAGCTCTGTAATATCTGGGCCTAGTTTCATATCAGCACATCTAAAAGTACCAACAATAAAAATTACCCCAAACATGATTCAATTTCTGTTTTAACAGTAGCTGTCACCCAAACTAGTTCTTTTTTTTTTTTTTTTTTTAAAGTACCTCAGGAGATCTCTGAAGAATAAAGCTAGATCTGCTCTTTACATCTCTACTTCATGCATATACCCCTGCGATAGCATTGTATAGAAGCCTGTGTGTAATATTTGCTAACAAAAGCAGAAATACTTTTTTTTTTCTTGATTCGTATGTTTGTTACTGAATGTTTAATAAACTGTTCTTTGTTTTAAGAAAAAAAAAAAACTTTGTCGAGTTTTCCATGAGGATGTTTATCTAACCTAGAGGTGGTTTTATAAATTTTAGTGAGCATTCTTATCTTAGTATACTATTTTAAGAAATGATAAACATTATTACATCCTTAATCCTCTGTGATGTCACTGGGTTTGGCCTTTGAACCGAGCACTTTGATGTATTCGGGCTTTTGTCTGAAACAGTGGAGCGATGACCAAATATATTGCCGTCTAATTAAAATGAAGAGATAATATTTGTTTTTTCTTTTTAAATAGCATAATGTTTATTCTAATTGACACTTAAAGACACACATTATTTATTGTATATTTATATTTTATCATATATTTATAATGCTGGACTGAAGCTTAATGATGAAAAATGTATTAAGACAAACACAGATACAGTTTCTGGACCATATCATTTATGCTCATGGTTTTAGACTAGACATGAAAAAGAATGTGGTTATAATGAATATCCAACCTCCAAAAAATGTAAAAGAAGTTAAAAGGATAATGGTGATGGTTCATTATCTAGGACAATACCTACCTGGTTTGGCAGAGATAACCCAGATGCTCAATGATCTCCTAAAACAGGGGTGCAAAACTCAGTTCCTGGAGGGCCATAGCTCTTCAGAGTTTAGTTTCAACACCGTTACAGGCTGGGAAGTGTCCTCTTCCAACATCTAGATGGATGTTTGTGACCCATAGCTTACTGTTCACGTACCTTAACTTAAACAGGATACACTCCGATTGAAAAGGTATGTCTCAGCATAATTTGGGCATGTGCAAGGTTCTCCAAATACCTTTATAGCTGTGATGTTCCATCAAAGAGACACAGACACGGCTGGAGTAGAGTTGATCCAACTTTTAATGTTTACTGAATCTCTTTTAGCATAACAAGCGCACATGGCATGTTGCCGTGTATCTGCCATACATTACATGCATACTGCACATGCACATTAGACACAATTTGTGGGAATTCATTACCATGCTCACATGGCACAAAAAAATAATAAATAAATAAAAAAAAATAAGGAAGGAATCTCTTGAAGAATGATGTGTTCTGAGTGATGGAATCTCGAACAGCTGTAATCATGGAGCCTTTGATCAAGGTTACAGAGTATGGGACAGCATTGTAGAGTGTTGTGAGTTTATGTTGTTTGGGCTGCCGGTGCAGTACTCGGTCACCAATCTGTAGAGTGTGAGAGGAAGCATGTCGGCGAGAATCAACATATGCTTTCATCTTTGCTTTGGCTGCGCTGTCTCTTTTTTGAAGATCATGATCAGATGCAGCAGGTGCTTCTGTGGTTAGGATTGGGATCTTTGTGCGTATCTTGCGGTGAAACATCAGCTCAGCTGGGGATGTGTTGGTAGTGCTATGTGGTGTTGCACGATATCCCAAGATGAACAGCTGCTGTCTCAATGGAATGTATATGCTTCCTGCAAGGCGGAGCACTTTGTCCAGAGTCTGCATAAATCGTTCAGCAGAACAATTTGCCTGTGGGCAGAATGGTGTGATTTTACAGCGATGAAATCCAAGGTACTCTGCAAATTTGCTGATATGATCGCTGTTAAAGGGAGGTCCATTGTCCGTCTTCACAACTTAGTAGCGAGAATATAAATCTATGATGACAAGCATATATTCACCTGTTTGTAGAGGATCATAGAAATCAGCAGTGACCTCTTTCCAGGCATTTCCAGGAAGCTTGGACATTTGCAATGGCTCAGAATGTGCTACAGGTGTGCTGGCTTGGCAGGCAGGCTATCATAAGTTCATGAGTAAACTGAGTAAACTGAAGAACTAATGAAGTTGGAATGACAGTTCTGGAGAATCTGAGGATTAGGTCATCATTAGGCATGGTGTTGAGTTCACTGCTGATGCATTTATATTTTAGCAGTGTTGGCGCATGTACCATAGTGTCAGTAATTGAACCCCAGGAATTAGTGTGAATGAGGGAGCACACTTTTCAGAGGACTGGGCTGTAATCAGAGTTTCGCGTTTGATTTGATCAAGAGTCATGGCTTTCGGTGTGCTGTGAATATGTATGTATTCTTCTGCAACTTTTGTGGCTTTAGTGTTGTATGGTGCAGGTGTGAAAACAGGGTGACGAGACGTATAGTTTGCAGGGTTGTCTGAGCCTTTACTGTACTATACGGTGAAATTATAAGGTTGAAGTCTGAGTCACCAACACTCAATTCGAGCGGGTGGTTTGGAGTATGGACTATTCCAGATGAGCTCAAGGGGTTTGTGATCTGTTATCAGTGTGAACGGATTTCCATAAATGTAAAGGTGAAAATGTTCACAACTCCACACAATTGTGAGTAATTCATGCTCTGTTTGAGTGTATCACCTTTCAACATCAGTGAAAGCCTTCCTAGAATACGCAATGATGGATCACTGTCCAGAGGGCTGGCATCAACTATGAGCTCAGTGTCTTTTCTAGGAAAAAAGTAGACCATAACAGTGTTACGTGTCAGGAGCTCTTTGAGGTGCTTGAATGCTGACTCTTGTTTAGCACCCCATTCCCAGGGTGTGCCTTTCCATGTGAGCCTTCTCAATGATTCTGTTACAGTTGCAAAGTCAGGAATGAAACGTGAGCAATAGTTTGCCATGCCTAGAAGACTATGCATTTCAGTAGCACTTGTTGGAGCACTGGCGTGTTGGACTGTAAGCACTTTTTTGGGGTCAGCAGAGAAGACAAATCCCAAGAATTCAAGTGTAGACTTGTTCAACTCACATTTGTTGCTATTGAGCATGAGACCCGCTGGAATAGTGCAGTCAGTCCGCTTGTGTCGATCCATACACTATGATGTCATCATTGAAATTCTTGAAACCAGGAATGCCTTGAAGCATTTGTCTGATTGCATTTTGAAATACTTCGGCAGCAGATGAAATTCCAAAGTTGAGATGGTTGTATCTCCTCAAACCACACTGATATAAATACCATTTCACAGGCCAGTGAAGGCATACTGCCAGTTACAGTAGTGTACCGTGCTGATGCATGATTATTTTGGGCACGAGGTTGAGGGTTCATGGACTTGAAATTCTATAAAATATCCTCTTGTGTTCAGAGAATAATGTTTAATGCTCTTTTTTTTTCTTTTCTTTTTTGAATATCTGAACACGCAATACATAAAAAAAAGCACATCCTCTGCTTAAAAAATAAATAAATAAATAAATAATAATTCTAGCTTCATGAATTCCTTTTTATTGATGCTTGAATGTGGGTAATATTTGTGAAAAAAGCAACATTTTGAACAAATGTCCGTATCGAATTCAGAACGATGATCAAAACATAGATGAAGTAAATCGCTTCCATCAACACCCCCAAAGCTTGCACAGTCCTATACCACTTCTTGGGTTGTCATTTCATTTCGTAATGTTAGGCAGTTTGGATTTATATAATGATTAACATTTGATGATTGTGTTATTTTACATATGCATCTGCTTACATAAGCAATGGATTGTTTCTGCTTTTTCTTCACCTGTGTTTGATCCAGAGATTTAGTATTCTTTCAGAAGATGTGTAATAGTGCTTCTTACTGTATTACAGTGAAAACACAGAAGACGAAGGACAAACATCATCAGCTCCATCAACATTCTTAAGTAATATATTCTCCATAAAACAACAAACTTATTTTTATATTTGAAAAATTGTTTATTCTTATATTTTAAGACAACAAAACAAAATTATTTTTACCAAACAGCAGGAGCCCGTTCTTTGTATGTGAATTTCTCAATTAACTGAATTTTACTGTTGACGATTTGACATGATCCAGTATTGTTCTGCAAAGATCATGCCAAATTTTGCCATCAGCTAAAGGACCGTAAGCTCAAACCTGCTCAGCAACAACCTTTTTTTTTTCATGCAAACAAGATTAGTGTGATCTGGTCTATAAACTTCTGTTCACTCACCACCAGAGGTCACCCGCTCTTCACATGGACTTTCACACTACACTGACTGTTGCACATCACCCTGGACTACATTTCCCATGCTCCATTGCTCTAATCACAAGCTCACCTGAAACCAATCACACACAGCTGCTATCAATAACACACACTATATAAATCAGTCTCACACCACCATTTGGCGCTGAGTATTGTTTAGCCTAGCTACCTTACCAAACACTTCCTAGTTTCCTGTTTCCCAGTC
This sequence comes from Cyprinus carpio, assembly GCF_018340385.1. NCBI lineage: Eukaryota > Metazoa > Chordata > Actinopteri > Cypriniformes > Cyprinidae > Cyprinus > Cyprinus carpio. The sequence continues at coordinate 1,742,882 of NC_056580.1, forward strand.
TTGCTCCTTGCCTTGATCTTTCGCCTGTTTTTGGATTTTTCTCTATTGTCTTGCTATTTGGACTCTGTTTGCCCCTGCCTGGACTATTGCTCGTGTACTCAGATTACCCCTCTTGTCAAGCCCTTTGGATATTGTTCGCCGATCGACGTCCCATGCATGCTCTCGGAATACTCTTGTGTTTTGCCTTTAACATACCTGTTTGTCATTGTTTGACCCTGCTTATGTTTGACTATGTTTCTAAATAAAAGCTTGCACATGGATCCGCACCCCTGAATCTCGTCGGCTCCTACGTTACAATTAGATTATTTTTTTTAAGAAAAGGTGACTGAAAATCTGTCCCGGCCACTGCTACTTTCTTACAAGAGCACCCTATTGAACCAAGTAAAAACAAAACAAAAAAGCAGGAGGAGGAGGAGAAGTATAAGTAGAAGAAGAAGAAAAATAATTATAATTTTGTGCAGTTAGTAACAGACAATGACAGTTTTAATCAGTGACACAGTAATTCTGAATTTTACCATACGTAGTTAGTCTGAACATGCATTCATTTGAACGATGACAACCGCAATCCATTGTTGGAAGCAAAACTAATGTCTTCTATCTTTTTCAATAATGAATTCAATAAAGCTCTTTATTGCCAGTGGCGGTTCTAGACCAAAGTAACTTTGGGGGGGTTGGGAGTATTATTCATTCAGTCATTTTTCACTATGTCATTAGCAACAGCGGAAACTTGGATAGTTTAATATTATTTCTCACTACGTGGAACATGACTAAAAATAAATATTTTCGTTACCTGTATCTTTCTTTTGTTTTTTTTTGTTTTTTTTTGGTGTAGCTCTGATGAATATGTAAATCTCCTTCTCTCTGAAACACACGGTCCCTTCATGCAGTCTCACTTTGAGTAATTTCCTCTTGTTATAAAAGTTATGGCACAATGAATTACTTTTTTCCATTACTGCCAGCCACAGGACAAACTGCGCATTCCACCCAAAATTGTTTGGTGTGATACAATTCCAAATTTAGGGGGGGCCTGAGTTGAAGTCAAGCTTGTTGATTCAGAGGCTTGTGATAAAAATGCCCCAGCACAATTTAACTAAATCCATTACAGCTGTCGCCAATGAAATGAGAAGTGTTGATTATAGCGTTAAATTTAGATCTGCTAATGTTGCATCAAGTCTTTTTATGCATTTTTTTTTACAGCCTTGCACATTATAAACAATCACTCACGTTCTCCTCTGGCCAGACGAAACCAGCATGGTGTGGTTTAATTCCAGCCTGCAACACGGGTGCAGAGGACTTGTCTGGTTCCCGTGGTCTTGTGTCGATTGTTGTCAAGGTGATGAGGTCTTCGCAGGGGATCTGTCTCTGAGGCACATGTAGTTGATATGGTCTCTGCTGTCATTCAGGGCTGTATCTCTAGGTGCTGATCCACCATCTGGTCTGGATACAGACTGGATCCATATGGCTATGGTGACCTCGGAATAAGAATGAAAGAGACTAATATTAGCATAGATGCCATTCTTCTTACAATGTAGTGAGTACATCGGGTGTTATGGGAAGTGTTCCCGGTTCCTGTTGACCTAATCAATGCAGCCTAACAATCCTTTAAGGGATTTGAATTATAGAAATGCGATAGTGTATTATGTGAATGCCAGTTTAAAGAGATGGGTCTTTAATCTAGATTTAAACTGACAAATTGTGTCTGCCTCCTGAATAACGCTAGGTAGATTATTCTAGAGTTTGGGCACTAAATAGGAAAAGGATCTGCCATCCGCAATTGATTTTGATATGCTATGCATTATCAAATGGCTAGAGTTTTGAGATCGCAGTGGACATGAAGGACAATAATGTTATATGAGCTTGCTCAAGTATTGAGGAGCTAAACCATTCAGGGCTTTATAAGTAATTAGCAAGATTTTAAAATGTATTCAATGTTTGATAGGGACCCAGTGCAGAGTTGACAGAACCAGGCTTATATGGTCGCACTTCCTGGTTCTAGTAAGAACTCTAGCTGCTGCATTTTGGACCAACTGGAGTTTGTTTATTAAGCGCGCAGAGCAACCACCCAATAAAGCATTACAATAATCTAACCTTGAGGTCATGAATATGTCGTAATTTAGATGTATTTTTGAGATGGAGAAATGCAGTTTTACAAATGCTAGAAACATGGCTTTCAAAGGAAAGATTGCTGTCAAATAGCACGCCTAGGTTCCTAACTGATCCCAGCGGATCCCCAGCCACCATCTGGCGAGCCTAAAAAAGCTTATTTCTAAGAGGTAGGTTCTAAAAGAGCAAAATATCAAGCGACCTTGTTGCAAATGTCGCGCTGTGAGTGTGGCTCGTGCAACCCTGCATGATGCAGAAGGACAGTAAGTACATCGCCTGCCTGGGCAGCCCCCACGCAGAGACTGCACTATCGATGAGAGCATAAGTCTTGCTCTTCTCTACACATGGACCACCTTCTATGAGGCAGCCCAGCTCTTCCATTTCTCCTCTCTCAGCCAACCTCAGAGAGAGAAACAGCAGAGTCAGGAAACTAAGCAACCGGGTCTGAGCAATCTCACGCCGGCACTGAGTCTGTTTGCTCGCTCTCCCTGCTGCACTTTGATCCGCCCAGAAGGGCAATTAGCTGCATGCTCACTGAGACAGAATGCTCACTAAGAGCATGAGTCTCACTCTTCTCTGCTCGCGGACCGCCTTCATTGAGGTAGCCCCGCTCTTCTGTTTCTCCTCTCAGCAAGCCTCTGAGAGAGAAACAGCGGAGTTGGGGAGCTAAGCAACTGGGTCTAAGTGATCTCACGTCGACCCAGAGCCTGCGTGCTCGCTCTCCCCACTGTGCTTCGATCCATGTCTTACATGTGAGGATCAGCACCCCTCGTTACATCGAGTAGCTCTATCCTCCTAGGCAGATCGGAGCAGAACGCTGTCACTGGCAGCTTCGCATTTGTGTGTGTGTCGCTAAGTCTGCGCTCACAGAGATGGGCTGCTTTCACCACGAAGGCAGTCTACCCGTTTGCTCGCGGAAAGTGGCCCAGCCTCCCCACTCTCATGTTTCTCTCCTCCAAGTTACCTCGGAGAAAGCAATGGTGAGTTCGCGGGTTGAGCGATCAGGCTTGAACAATTTCATGCTGGCACACATCATGTATGCTTCACTTGATCTGCCAGTGTGTATTACAAGTGAGGATCAGCGCCCTTCGTTACACCAAGCGGCTTAATCCTCCTAGGCAGATCGGAGAAGAACGCTGTCACCTCTATCACTGGCAGCTTTGCATTTGTCTGTGCGTCGCTGAGCCCCGCCTCCCCCAGCTCCTGTGTTACTGTCCTCCCAGTTACTTGGAGAAAGAAATGGCGAACTCGCGGGGATGAGCGATCAGGCTTGAGTGATTTAACACCGGCAAAGCCCCTGTGTGCATCACTCTCCATGCAGCTCTCTCTCGTTTATCGAGCGGCTCAATCCTTCTAAGCGGATCGGAGCAGAACGCTGTCACCAATGATTCAATATCGCTGACAGCTTCTTATTTGAATGTGCCTCTCGCCTGAGCCATGACCACGCTGAGGCTGCACTTGCTGAGACAGACCTCTTTTCTCTACGAGAGTTTATGTCTTGCTCTGCTTTGCTCATGGCTCACCTTCTTCAATTAAGGCGGCCCCGCTCCTCCCCCTGTCTGCTATAAGCAGATCTGAGAAAATTCACACAGCACTTTTGATCTGCGGTGTGTTTACACCTAAAAGATCATCAGTACCCCTCTTCTATGAGCAGTTTGATCTTTTTAGGCGGATTAAAGGAGAATGCTGTCACAAATGATTATCACTGACAGCTTCAGATTGGACGCGTCTGGGCCACGCCCATGCTGAGGCAGCGCGCACAGGGGCTGACTGCTCTCGATATGAGAGTTTTAGTCTAGCGAAGCATTTTTTTTAAAGCATTTTCAAAAAAGAGCAAATTTCCTCTTCTGTTTATCACTAGTGTGGGGTCTCCTTCCAGCAACCAGCCACTCAAATTAATCCAACCCCTTGTCACGCGGGCTGAGGCCTGGCAGGCCATCCCTGGAGTACCAGACTGGGTTTTGGGGATAATAAAATGAGGTTATTCACTGTAATTCGCTTGAAGACCCCCGCGATTCAGCAGTGTTGTTCCCAACTTGGTTTAGAGCAAAGATGCACACATCCTGCGTTGTGAGGTGATGAATTTTCTGGAGACAGGAGCTTTTTTATATACTTCGCCTAGCTCGACGTGATCAAGTTAGCTCAGGCTAAGGAGCTTATGCTATACGCTACTGGTAGCATAGAAGTCGCTAGTTGGGGCCATTGGCGGTTGGGATGGAAGATATTGGCAGTTGATATTGGCACTCCACCTGTCACTCAAGTGGCCACGCCCTTAATTATGCAGAACTTTAAGACTTACTATTTTTAAATGAATGAGCCAGTCTCTAGAGGCCAATTGATGAATTGCAGTATAGCAGAGATACTCCACCCCAAAATGAAAATGTTGTCATTAATCACTTACCCCCATGTGGTTCCTAACCCGTCAAAGCTTTGTTCGTCTTCAGAACACAATTTAAGATATTTTGGATGAAAACCGGGAGGCTTGTGACTGTCCCATTGACTGCCAAGTAAATTACACTGTCAAGGTCCAGAAAAAAAAAAAAAAAAAGACATCGTCAGAATAAAATCTGCCATCAGTGGTTCAACCGTAAAGTAATGAAGTGACAAGAATATTTTTTGTACGAGAAGAAAACAAAAATAATCACTTTATTGAACAATTTGTCTCCTCTGTGTCTCTCCTCATCACCGTAGCGCCATTTTGGAGAATATCCGCTGGATACAAGCAGCGTACACTCTTCTGTGTTAGCCGCTCCTGACAGTGTATTTTACTTGGCAGTCAATGGGACAGTCACAAGCCTCCCAGTTTTTATCCAAAATATCTTAAATTGGGTTCCAAAGACGAAAAAAGCTTTTATGACTTTGGAACAACATGGGGGTAAGTGATTAACGACAAAATTTCCATTTTGGGGTGGAGTAACCCTTTAAGTCACTTCCGTGTTGGATTCAAGAGAGAGACCGAGAGGTTGTCACTTGGTTTGTAGTTGATGGTTGCGTTCCACTCCACTTTTAGACATGCACTCGCGAACTTCCATAAGCACTTCCCCTCGGGGGAATCCCCACTGCCATTTTGAAGTGCGTTCCACTTCGTGAAATGGACAAGGGAAGTTTATATGGACAAAACCTCGACCCCCTGATTTTGACCGAGGGAGGGAGTCTGCTTCATATGCACACTTCAGGCCGCACTATAGACCACAATGCAACACGACAATGGCGTAAGCGCAAATTGCATTTAATTTATCCACACCCCAAACAACTCTATAATAATTTTTTTTTACATTTATAACAGCCCAAGCATACCTATATATACATATAGAATGCTGCACCAATCAAATTCGTAAGGTGAAAAATTTAAACAATAAAACCAACTCCATAGCTGATTCTAAACGATCAAGGGCTTAGGACATCAATTCAGTCCATTCCAAGGGTTCCGCCAGTAGTGGGTACTCATGCAACGTAATCAATGACATACATTTACATTTAGTCATTTAGCAGTCGCTTTTATCCAAAGCGGCTTACAAATGAGGACAATGGAAGTAATCAAAATCAACAAAAGAGCAATGATATCCTAGTGCTGTAACAAGTCTCAGTTAGCTTAAACGCAGTACATGTAGCAAGGGCTTTTATATAATATAATAAATAAAAAGAAAACAGATAGAATAGAAAAAGAGTAGAGCAAGCTAGTTAGATTTTTTATATATTTTTTTAAGAATAGAATTAGAATAGTGAGTGCTAAAGTTAGAGGGTCAAATAAAGATGGAAGAAATGTGTTTTAAGCCGATTCTTGAAGATGGCTAAGGACTCAGCTGCTCGGATTGAGTTGGGCAGGTCATTCCACCAGGAGAAAACATTTCATTTAAAAGACCATAAAAGTGACTTTGTGCTTCTTTGGGATGGCACAATCAAGCGACGTTCACTGGCAGAATGCAAGTTTCTAGAGGGCACATAAGTCTGAAGTAATGAATTTAGGTAAAGGGGTGCAGAGCCAGTGGTGGTTTTGTAGGCAAATATTAATGCCTTGAATTTTATGCGAGCAGCTATTGGTAGCCAGTGCAAATTGATAAACAGAGGTGTTAAGTGTATTCTTTTCGGCTCATTAAAAGTTAATCTTGCTGCCGCGTTCTGGATTAATTGTAAAGGTTTGATAGAACTGGCTGGAAGACCTGCCAAGAGAGGATTGCAATAGTCCGGAACAAGAGGGACAAATGGACAGAACAAGAGCTTGAGCAAGGAGTTGTGCAGCATGTTCCGAAAGAAAGGGCCTGATCTTCTTAATGTTGAATAAAGCAAATCTGCAGGACCAGACAGTTTTAGAAATGTGGTCTGAGAAAGTTAGCTGATCATCAATCATAACTCCAAGGTTTCTGGCTGTTTTTGAAGGAGTTATGGTTGATGTGATGGTGGATGGTAAAATTTCTGATGAAACAATGGGTTTGCTGGAAGGTTGAGTTGAAGGTGATGGTCCTTCATCCAGCAAGAAATGTCTGTTAGACAAGTAAGTAAGTAAGTAAAGTTTATTTATAGAGCGCTTTTCACAGATAGAATCACAAAGTGCTTTACAAGGAACAACCACATTAATAAACAGATACAATTTTAAACATTTAAAAAGTCAATAAAAAAAATGTAAACCCAATCAACCAAAAGCTTGTTTAAATAACAGTGTCTTGAGTTGCTTTTTAAAAGAATCAGCTGAATTAGCCATACAGATGCACAAGGGTAGGGCGTTCCACAGTCTAGGGGCTACAGCCTCAAAAAGCTGAGATGCGAGCAGCTACCGTTGGATCATCAGGATGGAATAAGAGGTAGAGTTGAGTGTCATCAGCATGGCAGTGGTATGAAAAGCCATGTTTCTGAATGACAGAACCTAATGATGCCATGTAAAAAAAAAACACAAACGTTCAAAAAACACATCCCCAAATCACGTCCCACTATTTATATGTTGCGACTTGGAGACCTTACCTCTCCAAGATACTTTGAAGGACCTATCTGAGAGGTAAGACTCAAACCACTGGTGTGCGGTTCATGAGATGCCCTTTGCCAGTATGGTTGACAGGAGGATCTGGTGGTTAACAGTGTCAAAAGCAGCAGCCAGATCAAGCAAGATAAGTACTGAAGATTTGGATTCCACTCTTGCCAGTCTTAGGGCTTCAACAACAGAGAGCAAGGCAGTCTCAGTTGAATGTCCACTTCTGAAGCCAGATTGATTGCTGTCAAGGAGGTTGTTCTGTGTGAGAAAGGCAAAGACTTGGTTGAACAAGTATGATGATTCGATGAAGTAGTATGATGATTGATGAAGTAGTATGATGATGATTAGATTGATGAAGTAGTATGATGATTAGAAAGGATGAGTTTGGAGACTTCTGCCTCAGAGAGTGAAGAGAAGGATGTGCATGAGAGTATGTTTGCTGGTGAGATGTGCTTGACAGATTGTGGTGTGGAAAATTGTGCACTGATGTTTTTAATTTTATTAATGAAAAACGTGGCAAAATCGTCAGCTATTAGAGTTGATGCAGGAGGGGGAGGAGTAGGACAAAGGAGTGAAGAAAATGCTTTAAAAAGCATGCGAGAGTTAGACGAATTGTTAATTTTGTTATGATAGTATGTCCTTTTAGCAGTGGAGACATTAGCAGAGAAGGAAGAGAGGAGTGACTGATACACATTAAGGTCAGTAGTATTTTTGGATTTGCACCACACCCTTTCAGCAGCTCTAAGCTTAGAACGATGTTCGCGTAGAACATCAGATAACCAAGGGGCTGAAGGGGTGGTACGGGCTGGCCTGGAAGACAAGGGGCAAACAGTGTCTAAACAAGATGTAAGAGTGGAGCAGAAAGTATCAGTAGCACTGTTAGTATCAAAAGATACTAACAGTTTAGGGGAAGGAAGCAAAGATGAAACCATTGAAGATAGCCGGGAGGGTGAGAGTGAGCGTAGGTTACGTCAAAAGATGACATGTGAAGGGGTATGTGATGTGTCAGGAACCATGTTGAGGTTAAGAATGAGGAGGAAGTGATCTGAGGTGTGCAGTGGAGTAACCAGTACATTATCAGTGGAGCAGTGTCGTGTGTAAATAAGGTCCAGTTGGTTGCCTGATTTGTGAGTAGCAGTAGTTGACACTCGGTTGAGATCCGGCTTACAAATGAGGACAATGGAAGTAATCAAAATCAACAAAAGAGCAACGATATCCTAGTGCTGTAACAAAGTCTCAGTTAAGCTTAAACGCAGTACATGTAGCAAGGGCTTTTATATTAATATAATAAATAAAAAAAAAAAGAGAAACAGATAGAATAGAAAAAAAGAGTAGAGCAAGCAGAGTGTTATTTTTTATTTATTTTTTTAAGAATAGAATTAGAATAGTGAGTGCTAAAGTTAGAGGGTCAAATAAAGATGGAAGAGAGTGTTTTAAGCCCGATTCTTGAAGATGGGTAAGGACTCAGCTGCTCGGATTGAGTTGGGCAGGTCATTCCACCAGGAGAAAACATTTCATTTTTTAAAAGACCATAAAAGTGACTTTGTGCTTCTTTGGGATGGCACAATCAAGCGACGTTCACTGGCAGAATGCAAGTTTCCTAGAGGGCACATAAGTCTGAAGTAAAATGAATTTAGGTAAAGGGTGCAGAGCCATGTGGTGGTTTGTAGGCAAATATTAATGCCTTGAATTTTATGCGAGCAGCTATTGGAAGCCAGTGCAAATTGATAAACAGAGGTGTTAAGTGTATTCTTTTCGGCTCATTAAAAGTTAATCTTGCTGCCAAATGCGTTCTGGATTAATTGTAAAGGTTTGATAGAACTGGCTGGAAGACCTGCCAAGAGAGGATTGAAATAGTCCGGAACAAGAGGGACAAATGGACAGAACAAGAGCTTTGAGCAAGGAGTTGTGCAGCGCATGTTCCGAAAAGAAAGGGGCCTGATCTTCTTAATGTTGAATAAAGCAAATCTGCAGGACCAGACAGTTTTAGTAATATGCTCTGAGAAAGTTAGCTGATCATCAATCATAACTCCAAGGTTTCTGGCTGTTTTTGAAGGAGTTATGGTTGATGTGATGGTGGATGGTAAAATTCTGATGAAACAATGGGTTTGCTGGAAGGTTGAGTTGAAGGTGATGGTCCTTCATCCAGCAAGAAATGTCTGTTAGACAAGTAAGTAAGTAAGTAAGTTTATTTATAGAGCGCTTTTCACAGATAGAATCACAAAGTGCTTTACAAGGAACAACCACATTAATAAACAGATAAAATTTAAAACATTTAAAAAAGTCAATAAAAAAATGTAAACCCAATCAACCAAAAGCTTGATTTAAATAACAGTGTCTTGAGTTGCTTTTTAAAAGAATCAGCTGAATTAGCCATACAGATGCACAAGGGTAGGGCCGTTCCACAGTCTAGGGGCTACAGCCTCAAAAAAAAACTGAGATGCGAGCAGCTACCGTTGGATCATCAGGATGGAATAAGAGGTAGAGTTGAGTGTCATCAGCATGGCAGTGGTATGAAAAGCCATGTTTCTGAATGACAGAACCTAATGATGCCATGTAGACAGAGAAGAGAAGTGGTCCAAGAACTGAGCCCTGAGGCACCCCACTAGTTAGATGTTGCGACTTGGAGACCTTACCTCTCCAAGATACTTTGAAGGACCTATCTGAGAGGTAAGACTCAAACCACTGGTGTGCGGTTCATGAGATGCCCTTTGCCAGTATGGTTGACAGGAGGATCTGGTGGTTAACAGTGTCAAAAGCAGCAGCCAGATCAAGCAAGATAAGTACTGAAGATTTGGATTCCACTCTTGCCAGTCTTAGGGCTTCAACAACAGAGAGCAAGGCAGTCTCAGTTGAATGTCCACTTCTGAAGCCAGATTGATTGCTGTCAAGGAGGTTGTTCTGTGTGAGAAAGGCAAAGACTTGGTTGAACAAGTATGATGATTCGATGAAGTAGTATGATGATTGATGAAGTAGTATGATGATTAGATTGATGAAGTAGTATGATGATTAGAAAGGATGAGTTTGGAGACTTCTGCCTCAGAGAGTGAAGAGAAGGATGTGCATGAGAGTATGTTTGCTGGTGAGATGTGCTTGACAGATTGTGGTGTGGAAAATTGTGCACTGATGTTTTTAATTTTATTAATGAAAAACGTGGCAAAATCGTCAGCTATTAGAGTTGATGCAGGAGGGGGAGGAGTAGGACAAAGGAGTGAAGAAAACAAATGCTTTAAAAAGCATGCGAGAGTTAGACGAATTGTTAATTTTGTTATGATAGTTATGTCCCTTTTAGCAGTGGAGACATTAGCAGAGAATGAAGAGAAGAGTGACTGATACACATTAAGGTCAGTAGTATTTTTTGATTTGCACCAATCCCTTTCAGCAGCCCTAAGCTTTAGAATGATGTTCGCATAGAACATCAGATAACCAAGGAGCTGAAGGGGTGGTACGGGCTGGCCTGGAAGACAAGGGGCAAACAGTGTCTAAACAAGATGTAAGAGTGGAGCAGAAAGTATCAGTAGCACTGTTAGTATCAAAAGATACTAACAGTTTAGGGGAAGGAAGCAAAGATGAAAACCATTGAAGATAGCCGGGAGATGAGGGTGAGAATGAGCGTAGGTTACGTCAAAAGATGCCATGTGAAGGGGTATGTGATGTGTCAGGAACCATGTTGTTTGAGGTTAAGAATGAGGAGGAAGTGATCTGAGGTGTGCAGTGGAGGTAACCAGTACATTATCAGTGGAGCAGTGTCGGTGTGTAAATAAGGTCCAGATGGTTGCCTGATTTTTTGAGTAGCAGTAGTTGGACACTCGGTTGAGATCAAAAGAGGCAAGCAGAGTGTGGAAGTCAGCAGATAGAGGGTTTATCTAGGTGGATGTTTTGAAATCTCCAAGCATAACTAGGGGAGTACCATCCTCAGGAAAGGTTGAGAGCAGCACATCTAATTCATCCACAAAGTGACCTAGTGGTCCTGGGGGTCGATAGACAACTACAAAATTGATTTTAAGAGGGTAGGTAACAGTAACTGAATGAGATTCAAATGAGCTGTTGATACCCAAAAATGGTAAAGGATTGAATTTCCAATCATTAGAGATAAGCAGACCAGTACCTCCACCTCTTCCAGTCAAACGGGGGGAGTGGGAAAATGAGAAATTATTGAAGAGTGCTGCAGGTGAAGCAGTGTCCTCTGGTTTGATCCAGGTCTCTGTCAGGGCCATGAGATTTAGCTTTGAATGACTAATAATAGAAGTAACGAAATCGACTTTGTTTACAGCAGACTGGCAATTCCAGAGACCAATAGAAAATAAAGTAGTATATTAGCAGACATAGGCAAAGTGAGCAGGTTGTTAGGATTGTGCTGCCTACAGTGTGTGATGCACATAGTAGAAACACATAGTAAGAATTGTACATACATCCTAGTAAATGAGACGGAGGGATGTTAGTGAGTGAAGGGCATAAAAAAATGGACTGGAACCCAGCACTAATTGATACCTCGTCCAACACACGTGTTGTGGGCAATATTAGCCATTAGAGTGTGCATCGATATAAACTTCAAATTCTAACCGGAAGTACTAGAATATCTGGGAATCTTTGGCATACTCATTTCATACTACGATTTGGGACATACTAATTCCATTTTCGAATACTATTATGGATATTGGGATGCAGCACTCATCACACACTTTTATTTTCTTTTTTCGGTGACGAGTGTGCTCCTGTGTGTATGTGTGTATCAACGTAATGTCACAGTGCTAAACAGCCCTAAAAGTAGGCTTAATTTTGTTTATGGTGATAAGTCAATATAAGGTGCCTCACATTGGTAAGGTTTGTGTCATCCATCCTTCTAACTGAACCAAAAGATAAAGAATGATGCCTAGTGGACAAACAAAAAGTATTTTTGTTGAGTCATAAAGACTTCTTTACTAGTGTTGTATAATAATATATCAAGATATTCGTCCAAAGTGGTCTTAGTAACCAGCGTGCTTTTGTCAGATAAGCAATTCTCACCCTGTCATCTGACCCACACTGTATATAAATCAAACAACAAAACATCGCGAGATAAACACGTACTACACAAAGTACGCTTACAAAACCACGCGAAAAAAAAATAAAATAAAAACACCCAAAACACTCAATCAGGCTCATTTTTTATGACACAAAAGACGACATTCCTCTTTAAGGCGCTTGTCGGTTTAGAAAACGAAATCATCCATTGAAACGCGTTCAAATATTAGGACATGTGTGCCTTATTGTAAAAGAATTGTAAACTTAAAAGCATAATCGTATAAAACTCTTAATTACAAGTAGGACTACCAGTCATCCAAATTGAAATTCGACCCAGTAATCTCGCTAATATCATTATTCTTACCTCATTAATCTCAAACAGCTGATTGGTCCATCTTTACCAGCGCTGAGAAAAGTAACATGTACCATGTGATGTCACTGTCTATAAATTACAGCAAGACATTTTATGAATTGAAAAGACAAAGTGGAAAGTTAAATTAGGTATAGAAATTAATTTCGACCAATTATATCTGATCAGTTACAGAGACAAAAAAATTGAAACAAAAGGTTTACTGCAATTTATTAAAAACATTTGCGGTAGCATTGAACCATAGCTTCTTAAAAACGTGTGGCACTGCAAATACTGTTACCTCCTTTATGACAAATTGCTTGCGCTGTTTCTCACTGAAAAATAAATAAATAAAAATAAATAAATAAATAAAAACACGTATGCTAAGTGTCACGTTAATTTCTGAACCACAAATCTCTGCCTCGTTCCTCGTTTCACGCCACTCCAGAGCTATTCTCGCGAGACTCGCAAGAGAGCCGTAGCAACAAGACCTCGCGAGAAGCGCCGCGATCACAGCAACGAGACAACCAAAATAAAGTGAGCACAACAAACCCGTAGCGCATGATGGCGGCGTCGCTGCTGCGCCGGGACAAGAAATCCACCGCCGCCCACCTGAAGGCTGACCTGAAGAGGACTGACAACAGCTCGGGGCTGCGGCAGCTGCAGGAGCTGCTAGATAGCGTGCTGCACCCGGAGCGGGGCTCGGAGCCGGAGGCGCTGGAGTGGTGTAAATGGCTGCTGGCTGGAGGCGACGGCTTCGACGAGTTCTGCCGGACCGTACGCTCCTACGATAACGCCACCCTCTGCGGACTGGTGTGGACCGCAAACTTCGTGGCGTACCGCTGCCGGACCTGCGGCATCTCGCCGTGCATGTCGCTATGCGCGGAGTGCTTCAATAACGGCGACCACACGGGCCACGACTTTAACATGTTCCGGAGTCAGGCCGGCGGGGCCTGTGACTGCGGGGACGGGAACGTGATGAGAGAGAGCGGGTCAGTACACACTCACAGACCGACACGGGCTGTGTCTCAAACCCTCGACAGGGAGCGGACTACCCGGACAGCGTTTGGGGCGCATCCTAAGATTTGCGCGTCATAGCATACAATCAATAGCGTTTTTGGGATCATAATGTGGAAGCTTGCGATGTGCCTATCTTGACATCATCATCAAAATAATAACCATAATAATCATCATTAAAAAAATTATAAAAATTATTATTATTATTATTTAGCATCATAACACATACGTATACCAAATCACCAGCAGACTTTAAGGGATCGTAGTCTCCAGCCTAATGTGATGGGCAGGTATTGAAACGTCATAGTCCCAAACCTGGCGAGACAACATTTTTGGAAATCATAATATAGGCACATCCTGAGTTAGCGGCTGTTTTGGGGATTATGTCATAGAGCTGCCATCTTAAAAAAATCACATAAATAAAAATTCTGATTCACAGTATTAAATCATAATAATAGCATATTGATGATGATAAAATAACACCGATCATAACATAGAGGTGTCCCAAATCTGCAGCAGAATTCGAGTAATCATAGTCACCACACCTAGCATGATTAGGTGTATTAGGTGAATTATGAATATGCAGTATTTTGGAGTGTTTTATACTCAAACCTTGTAAGATGTCTACCTAGTCATCATTATCGGCACAATTTGTGGTTCTCATAACACTGGCTCGTTGATATCACATTATAGTTGTGTTCTGGTTCTGCAGCGTCATAAGAGTACTATACATGAGCATGCATTTTGGATATAATAGTCTCAAAGAGCTCTAGACATCGTGTGTGGGAACCATATGCACATCCTGAGTCAGCAACAGTTTTTGACATAATGGTCTCAAACTTTGCGAGCAGCCTACAGGACAGCGCTGTTGGGTATCAGTGCTTTCTAATTCTGCGTTTTTTGTGCATCATGTTCTCAAGCTAGTGACCTGACTACCTAGGGCTTCATATCACTGACACATCCCCGATCGGCAGTATTTTGGGGCATCACAGGTGTCCAGCCTATTGTGTCATCCAATCATAGGTCTGTCCTGAATCAGCACCATTTTTTGGACATTGTCTCAAACCTAGTGTACCGCTTCCCACCTAACGCACTAACATAAGGGCTGTCGGGGGGGCTGTGGCACCTGATCACTGCCTTACAGAGAGTGACACAGTCTGGGTTATTTTTAACCCACCCACAGGGTCAGTGACAGGTCTCTCACTCTGCTCACTGCGCAGGGCCTTCTCTTGAACATTTGTGCTTAGGGATGCAACGTATGATTATAGTGACCAAAATGATCACGGTTATCAGTATCAGCACGGAGATGTGCTGGAGATGTTAAAAAAAGTACAAACGCATAAATCACTTAAAGTTTTATATGACTTTTGACTTTTTGTCTGCATAATCACTAAAACAATAACATTACCAGTGATGTTCGGATTTTAATGACAACTTGACTGACAATAGCATGTTCAAATATCTGATGTAAATGTTCAAATAAAGCTTTGAAAAAGTTTAATAAAAAGGTAAACCTCACATTTCAGCCTTTAAATAAAGAGAAGATATAAGTCATAATGATAATTGGTTTATAAATGATTATATGTATTTTATCTGCTAAATAAGTAATTCTAGATAACTTATCTGAATTGTTTAAATGTGTGGAATCCACGTAAGCTTGTTTTTCATTAACAGGTCAAAATTTACTGCAGGGCATGCAAATTCTGTCCGTTTTTGCCCACTGGGTTTGTAGAACTTTGCACACTTGATGAAAAGCAGCATTATAATGCATTATAAATGTACCCCCTTGATGTTGTCGGCTACTACACAAAGTCTGTAAGATTGTACATTTGACATCCTAGTCTACATTTTAATACGCTATTAGAAACAGTAATAATAGTAGACTATTATTGAGATGCCAGGTATCATTTATTAAGCTGTGACTCTGGATAATTGATTTTCAGAATAGAGATCACCGTTCTCCCACGATTCTGAAAACAAAACATTAGAAAAAAACTAAATAATATATTGGCTAATTCACTTACGTTTCTTACAAAATGTTTTATTTATTGTTCTAAATGGGTCTAAAATGTTATAAGTGAGCCTATTAAAAATAAAAATATGTAAAAAAAAAAAAAATAATAATAATAATATTTGAAATAAATGAATGACCTTGATTCGATTGTTTTTGAACAAATTTCTTGATTGAATGAATTAGACATCAAATGCATTTTAACAGTCTCTGGTCTCTACCTACTGGCATAATTATGTAATGTACAAGCCTACAATCTTTATTTGAAGCGTAATGAGTTCCAAAGGTCAGATTCTCGTTTTGGATGCGGCTGCCGCAACATCAGCTATAAACTTTTATCCCAATACTTTCGTTATTAGTATTTAATGTTTGCAACACAGAAATGTAACCTACTGTGTAGAATTTCCGTGATCCCTGCCTTCAGAAGTACAGTCATATAATTAACTGATTCATATATTCATTTGTAAGCCTGTGCAAAAAGCGGTTTAAATATTTCGGGCAGATTTCAAATTTCCGTAGAGGAATCATCGTCTAGCCTAAGATTGCGTGTGTTTGAGTGATTGTATTTTAAATGTTAATATATGAGCCTATAGCCTATGCCAATTTTGTATGTCATTTGTACCAGACCTCATTCATTTCATTTGTATAATTCCCTTAGCACTCTTATAAAACCTCCCATCTACTCCGCCCTGTTTTCACTCAGAACGAAACCACTCTGTGTGCTGTGCACACCTGAGACTGTTACTCAAAACTGTGCTTTATGCTGGACAGTATTTATTTATCACGAGTTGTTCAAATTGCGGTAATCTAATACGGTTTTAATGATAATTAAAAGATGAAACGGTAATACTAACTGTGGGGAATTTTATCATGATTTATCGTCAAACCGGTAATCGTTACATCCCTGTGTGTTATTAGACGTTTAGAGGTTCGGATGTGGGGGCCGGATATGACCGCGGTCAGCTGGAGCTCAAAAGATTCGCTGTATTTGATCAGTAAAGGGTTTATTTATCATGAAGTGTTGTGCTGTGCAGGAATGAGGATATTGGCAGTTTTATTCTTGGAAGGAGTGTAGTGTGAAAAAGCATCAGCTCCACTAACACTTTTGCTTTTGTTCTGGAGAGTGACGTCACCGTACACGCATGTTCTTTCAGATTCAAAATGATCTCTATTCTTATTTAAAGAAATCCATTGCCTTTTTAGCCACATTCACTGCCAAGATTACAGATGATGTTTACTATAAATGCTAAGACAGCATTTATGAATGATGCGCCAAAATATTTTCTTACTGAAACTGAAATTAAAGTTTCTTCCTGTATAAGAATTTGTATTTGTTAAGATGACAATGGATGTTTTGTGCACTAAACAGCATGTTGAATTCTAATTTACATGCTCTTGTGTGACAGGTTTTGCAGTAGGCATCGATTAAAAACAGGAGAGAATGTGCCGTCAGTCCCTCGGGATCTGCTGCTCATGTCTGAGATGGTGCTGCCGCGGTTTATCATCACTATCATTCAGTACCTGAGAGACGGCTACACGGAGCCAGGTGAGAACACCAGATCACACCTTAAAGGAACACTTCACCCAAAATTGAATTTATTGGAGGTTTCACCCTCAGGCCTTCCAAGATGTAGATGTGATGTTTCTTCATTGGAATGGATTTGGATAAATGTAGCATTACGTCACTTGCTCAGCAATGGATGCTCTGCAGTGAATGGGTGCCGTCAGAATGAGAATCCAAACAGCTGATAAAAACATCACAGTAATCAACACCACTCCAGTACGTCAGTTAATGTCTTGTGAAGTGAAAAGCTGTTTGTTTGTTAAAAAAAAAAAAAAAAAAAAAAAAAAAAAAATCCATCAAGGCAGTTTAACTTTAAACTTTAAATCACTTCTGGCCAAAATGTGAGTCCATAATTCATAAAAAATGCTTTCACAAATGAAAAAGTCCATTCCCTGTTTGCTCACATCAAAATCCACCACCAATAACAGTTTTGGACTGTTTCGCTTGCAAAGGGTTTTTTTTTTTTTTTTTATTTATTGTTTTTTTTTTTATCCGTGCATATTTCTCTCCTGATTCAGACTGGATTTCAAGAAAGTGAAAGCAATTTTATGTAATAATTTAATCTCTAATTTAAGCTGGAAGCAATGGCTTGAAGGTAAACATGTCTTGATGGATTTGTTTATTATAGAGTATTACTAAACATGAATATTAGATGTTTCTGTGGATTACTGTGATGTTTTTATCAGCTGTTTGGACTCTCATTCTGACGGCACCCATTCACTGCAGAGCATCCATTGCTGAGCAAGTGATGTAATGCTACATTTCTCTGAATTCTCCAAATGTTCTGTTAAAGAAAAAAACTGATCTGCCTCTTGGACAGTAAATCCATATCAGATTTTCATATTGGGCTGAACTCTTCCTTTAAAGGGATAGTCCACTCAGTAATGAAAATTATGTCATTATTTACCTACCCTCATGCCATTACAAACCTACGTTTCTTTTCTTTAAAAAAAAAAAAAAAAAAAAATTGTTGATTGATGTTGGAAACCAAAATTTTTTGTCTTCCATTGTATTTTTTTTGTCCATCTAATGGAAGTCAATGGGAGCCAAAGTTGTTACCAACATTCTTCATTCATTCTGTAACGCACATGCAGTGCTGTAACTGCTTTAAAGACCACATGGAATGGCTTCCCAAGCATGCAAGCATCATGTTGATGTATTTCTCATAGGAAGAGTTGAGGCAGGGCATATTGAAGAATCCTGCTTCCATGATTAATGTGTTTGTTTTCTAAAGGCTATTTCGTGAATTTATAGGTGTACACTTGAGTTCCTCAAAACTCATAGAACTAGAAGCCACAAAACTCCAGTTTTCATTTCATGGGGTCTTTGAAGTGTTTAGTTTGGACCTGGCTCAGTGGATTCAGCTCATAATCTGATCAGAAACACTTTGCTTAGCTTTTACAAATAGGATTTTAAAAACCAGCAATGAATAAGACTATCTGTGATGTAAAATAACGTCGGTGCTTTTGAATGCTGCTTTATTTTGTCAAACACACACACATCTTATCATGTGCTGGCAGAGTCGGCCGCTGACAGAGATCTGCAGAAGGTTCTGCAGCAGTTAGACCTGCACATATCCTTCTTAGAAGAGCTCACCAAGATGGGCGGAGCCATGCGCACTGTTCTCACCAAGATCTTAACCAATCAGCAGACCTTTAAAGAACTGAGCATGGGTGAGTATGTCTGAAATGTGTTGGTTTTGTCTGTAGAGTAGTCGAACAATTGAAGTCGTGTCTGCCTGCTTCTTGTTTTTTCCGGTCACTTGAGTTTTTAAACACCTTTTGTTTATTTGTTGTTTCATTTATCACTTGTTTGTTTGTTTGACCGTTTCCACTCTCTCACCTCCACAAAAAAAAATATATATTCAATTGATTTAATCATAAAGAACCTACAGGTCCTTCTCAAAAAATTAGCATATTGTGAAAAAGTTCATTATTTTCCATAATGTAATGATAAAAATTAAACTTTCATATATTTTAGATTCATTGCACACCAACTGAAATATTTCAGGTCTTTTATTGTTTTAATACTGATGATTTTGGCATACAGCTCATGAAAACCCAAAATTTCCTATCTCAAAAAATTAGCATATCATGAAAAGGTTCTCTAAACGAGCTATTAACCTAATCATCTGAATCAACTAATTAACTCTAAAACACCTGCAAAAGATTCCTGAGGCTTTTAAAAACTCCCAGCCTGGTTCATTACTCAAAACTGCAATCATGGGTAAGACTGCCGACCTGACTGCTGTCCAGAAGGCCATCATCGACACCCTCAAGCGAGAGGGTAAGACACAGAAAGAAATTTCTGAACGAATAGGCTGTTCCCAGAGTGCTGTATCAAGGCACCTCAGTGGGAAGACTGTGGGAAGGAAAACGGTGTGGCAAAAAAACGCTGCACAACGAGAAGAGGTGACCGGACCCTGAGGAAGATTGTGGAGAAGGACCAATTCCAGACCTGGGGGACCTGCGGAAGCAGTGGACTGAGTCTGGAGTAGAAACATCCAGAGCCACCGTGCACAGGCGTGTGCTTTTGAACCAGAAACAGCGGCAGAAGCGCCTGACCTGGGCTACAGAGAAGCAGCACTGGACTGTTGCTCAGTGGTCCAAAGTACTTTTTTTTTTTTTTTCGGATGAAAGCAAATTTTGCATGTCATTCGGAAATCAAGGTGCCAGAGTCTGGAGGAAGACTGGGGAGAAGGAAATGCCAAAATGCCTGAAGTCCAGTGTCAAGTACCCACAGTCAGTGATGGTCTGGGGTGCCATGTCAGCTGCTGGTGTTGGTCCACTGTGTTTTATCAAGGGCAGGGTCAATGCAGCTAGCTATCAGGAGATTTTGGAGCACTTCATGCTTCCATCTGCTGAAAAGCTTTATGGAGATGAAGATTTCGTTTTTCAGCACGACCTGGCACCTGCTCACAGTGCCAAAACCACTGGTAAATGGTTTACTGACCATGGTATAACTGTGCTCAATTGGCCTGCCAACTCTCCTGACCTGAACCCCATAGAGAATCTGTGGGATATTGTGAAGAGAAAGTTGAGAGACGCAAGACCCAACACTCTGGATGAGCTTAAGGCCGCTATCGAAGCATCCTGGGCCTCCATAACACCTCAGCAGTGCCACAGGCTGATTGCCTCCATGCCACGCCGCATTGAAGCAGTCATTTCTGCAAAAGGATTCCCGACCAAGTATTGAGTGACTAACTGAACATAATTATTTGAAGGTTGACTTTTTTTGTATTAAAAACACTTTTCTTTTATTGGTCGGATGAAATATGCTAATTTTTTGAGATAGGAATTTTGGGTTTTCATGAGCTGTATGCCAAAATCATCAGTATTAAAACAATAAAAGACCTGGAAAATAATGAACTTTTTCACAATATGCTAATTTTTTGAGAACGACCTGTATATATGCAAATGATTGATTGATGAGATGTTGTCTTGTTTTAATGTGAAACGAGTCACAATAATTACTGATAGGTTGTGGGTTTGCTGTCCTGTTTAAACCTATCCATCCTTCAATAACAGCATGTTACAAAGCTGCTTTACATTGTGAGAGATTCATAAAACTACTGTATGTGCAGTGATCATGGATCTTGTTAAAATTAGGCTTTTATTTTTATTTCATCAAATAAAAACCCTCTGGCATAGCTGTGAAAATCCCCTTTCGGAAAAGTCATTTTAAAAGTATTGTTGTTACTGATGTGGACTTTTATGCATTGATGTATTTAGTTTTTTAATATCATAATTCCAACGTTTTTTAATCAAGCTGTTTTTGCAGCTATTAGCCACCATAATGGGCTTTTTCCAGATGAGTTTTTTTTTTTTTTTTTTTTTTTACATTTCAGCCTTTAATAATAGGCTCAAATAATTTTCAGCTCAGCGTTCACACTCCTGTATTGTCCCACACCCACAGGTCAAGAGGAGAATGTTTATGCGAAGAGGAACTATGAGAAGTATTTGTCAGCACTGAAGAGTTCAGGTCTGTTGTCGGTGGAGGAGAAAGGAACAGGAGCTGGGGCTACAGACACCCCGGCTGGGGCAGGAGCGCTCAGTCTACTGGGTAACACCTGCTGCCTCTTCTGTGATTTATGCCTGATGGGTGCATAGGGAGAAACAGGTCTTGATGACTCTTCGGTAACACGGTTATAACATTTTTCTTTATGTTTATTATTATTTTAGGAGCTACTGCTGCTGCCAGTCTGGAGGACTCTAGCAAAGAGGTAGGCTCACAGACTTGTGGGATAGATAAAATGTGCCCCAGCAACTAGTCAAAACAAACACAGCAGGGTGTGTCTTCCTTCTGTGTCATTGTTGAGACTGCAGCCTTCTTTTAGCCACTGAACTGATTGTTTAAGCTGTGCTCATTGTTGAGAAAAGCGGTTCATGTATTTGTCTGACAGGAGGATCAGGATGGACTGCAGGGTGTGGGCCAGAGGAAAAGAGTCAAGCTCAGTAGCAGTACCAAAGGTAGAGCCCGTTAGATCTCATCATCCGTAAAGCTCATGAACAGTTATCCCCTGAATAATGAGTAACAAAAACAATCACATTTCCTTGCTCTTTTCCTGTTTCCTTAGATCCATCCATAATGGACACCCTGAAACATAAATGTTTTTTAGAAGAGTTATTGTTTTGGACTATTAAGTATGAATTTCCACAGAAGATGGTCACTTTTTTGCTCAACATGTTGCCAGATCAGGATTACAAGGTATTCAATGCTAAACTCTCATGTATGCAGGATCCAAAATTAATCTTGCTTTGTTTAACCTGTAAATCGGCAGTATTTTTTTCCCCTAAATTTAATTTGTTACGCTCTTTGCAACTTTTGGAGTATTAATATTAGACCTAACATACGGTATGGGAAGTAACTTTCTGCTTAACTTTTGTTGCACCATCTGTTATGAAGACCGACTTTAGCTATTAGATTGTAAGCTCTTTGTAAAGTAATGTGTATTTATTTATTATGAAGTTTACATTCAATATTTGTCCTGTTAAGAGACATTCTAAAAAATTAGAAGGAAGGAAAAGCTATAGTTAAATGCTTTTACTAAATCTTTTCCATTTGCTTACAAAACGTATCTGTTCGCTCGCAAACATTTTGTCTTCTCGAGAAACATTTGTGATGGAAATATGAGGTTCTTGATGTAATGTGATATGTTTTGCGATACAACGTGATACTTTTTAGAAGGAACACAAAAGCCTTAAAAGTTTAATGTATGTACAGTACAGGTCAAAAGTTTGGAAACATTACTATTTTTAATGTTTTTGAAAGAAGTTTCTTCTGCTCATCAAGCCTGCATTTATTTCATCAAAAATACAGAAAAAATGTAATTTTGTGATATATTATTACAATTTAAAATAATTGTTTTTAAATTTATTATACTTTAAATTCATTTATTTCTGTGATGCAAAGCTGAATTTTTTAGGATCATTATCACATGATCCTTTAGAAATCATTCTAATATGATGATTCATTATCAAAGTTGGAAAACAGTTCTGCTGCTTAATATTTTTTTCAGAACATGTGATACTTTCTTAGGATACTTTGATGAATAAAAATTTTTAAAAAAAAAAGAAAAAAAAAAGAAGCTATGTTTTTAAAATATTAATATGTTGTAATAACAATATAGTGTATAAGTCAGTAATTTGGGGTCAGTAATTGTTTTTTTTCTTTTTTTAAAATAAAATCAATACTTTTATTCAGCAAGGATGTGTTAAATTGATAAAAAGTGATAGTAAAGAAAATATATTATTAGAATATATATTATTAGAATTTTTTTTTTTAATTTGAATAAATGCAGTTCTTTTTAACCTTTTATTCATCAAATATATTAGACAGCAGAACTGTTTCCAACACTCATAATAAATCAGAATATTAGAATGATTTCTAAATGATCATGTGATAGACTGGATGTTACATGTGACACTGAAGGCTGGAGTAATGATGCTGAAAATTCAGCTTTGCATCACAGGAATAAATTATTTTTTTAAAGTACATTCAAATAGAAAACTATTATTTAGATAAGTTGTAATAATATTTCACAATATTACTGTTTTTTTCTGTATTTTTGATCAAATAAATGTAGGCTTGATGAGCAGAAGAGACTTCTTTCAAAAACATTAAAAATAGTAATGTTTCCAAACTTTTGACCTGTACTGTATATCATATAGACAAATATGTAATAGTGTGTAAATTAGTGCCCCTTTACACCACAAGGCTGTGAGTTGTAACTTTTGTATAGCTGCTGCAACCAGCCCATGATCTCTAAATAATATATATATATATATAAAAAATTTTTTAACTAAAATCTATAACACGTGAACGTCCTTCTCCTGTGCCACAGATCACTTTCACTAAAACATTTGTACAACACTATGCCTTCATCATGAAGACCCTCATGAAGAGCCACGAGTCGGACACCATGTCCAACCGCATCGTTCACATCAGCGTGCAGCTCTTCAGTAACGAGGAGCTGGCGAGACACGTCACAGAGGAGTGCCAGTTACTGGACATCATGGTCACTGTGCTCATCTACATGATGGAGAGCTGCCTTATCAAGAGCGAACTGCAAGGTAACAAAAGAAGCTAATTATAGGCTGTGTCCAAATGGCATGCTGCCACACTACTCGCAGTATGCATACAATGCACTATTTGCGAATTTATTGGGTTGCCAGCTACAAAATGTCTTCGATCTGTCACAGATGAGGAGAGTAATCATCACGTGGTGGTGAACTGTGGTGAAGCTCTGCTGAAGAATAACACCTACTGGCCTTTAGTTAGTGATTTTATTAATATCCTCTCGCACCAAAGTGTGGCCAAGCGCTTCCTGGAGGATCAGTCTCTGCTGCTGCCCTGGATGAGTTTCGTCTCCTTCTTCCAAGGTCAGGGACTGAAAGGAAATCCTGCAGTCATAGAGTTTTTGTTTCAAAGTCTGTAGTGCTTTTTTTTTTTTCTTTTTTTTTTCTCAGTCCTATGAATATCAAAATGCGAATTAATTAGTGTTTACTTAAGCAATGAGTTCGGAGAGGCTGTGCTTTATTGTAAAATAGGCTTTCGATAATGTGACTGCACTTATAATATATCATAGGCTTGAATGCCTTTTATATAGATGTTAACTACATAACAAGCATCCAGGATTATTAATTTTAGGAAGGTCTTTGTTGATTAAAATGAAAGAACTCTCTCTGCGATATAGGTTATGTTACTGAAATGTGATCTCAGCGAGCCAATGATTCACTCTGATGTTATGGATTTCCTCTCTGTGGCTTTTCCTGTGTTAGGGATGAATCTGAATAAGAGAGAGCTGAATGAACACGTGGAGTTTGAGTCTCAGACGTATTATGCAGCGTTTGCAGCTGAGCTGGAGGCCTGTGCTCAGCCCATGTGGGGTCTCCTGACACACTGCAAAGTCAAAGTGAGGCTACATTCATCACACTCCAACACCTTTTTGTTTTAAAATGCTCTTATTAGATCACAGGTTTGTATCTTCTAGAACTGTTGGTGTAATGCAATAAATACATGTTACTTGACAATTGCTTTCAGGGGTCTTTTGTAAGGTCTTAAGTCATTTAACTTATTTTACCTTGAGTGGCTCATTTTTAGAAAGCTGGGTCATGTATGAGATGCTGCAAAGGACATGAGACCCCGGAGGCCACACATGCCCATCTAGCACATTAAGATACAATGGAAAAGCAGCGCATTAGAATTCAAAAATGTGTTCTGAGTGAACAGCCCGTTATTAATGTTTTTGTAGCAGGTTTGTTTATGTATTAAAAATATTGTGTGTTGCCAGGAGACCCAAGAGTACACTAAGACAGTGGTGCAGTACTGTCTGGATACTCTTCAGATGTGGTTTGATGCCATTGGGTTTGTAGATGAGGTACAGTCTTGATGTTCACACTGTCAGATTATGTCTTGATAAAGTGGAACCAGTAAGTAATCCCCCCCCCCTCTCTCTGTCACAGCCTGCCCTCAACCAGCTGACCTTTCATTTACCTCTCCATAGATACTATGCCATGTTCCTCAGCAAGGTGAGCTTGAAGCACAGTCTCACACTCAGAACCCATGTGTTGTTCAACAAATCAGTTGAGTGAATAATTCAGTGTCTTACTCAGAAAGGCAGTCTCCTCCTTGTAAAAGGATGCAACCTGCGGTAAGAATATTGGTACCACTAATATTGGGAACCAGTTTGAAATGAGCAAACACGTATAAGCCGAGTAATGCAAATAGTAAAAAGTCTGGTACGTGCATGTCAGCAAGTATATGTGTATTGAACTGGCTGATATGTTGTAAATTGTGATAGACCTGCAAAATCCTGGGCAGATTTTAGTCCCAGTTCTGTCACCAAAAAAGCTATCCGTATTGAGTATGAATATGTCAGACCCTGATTATAAACTAATCTGTGTTTTTTTGATGTTTTGCAGGGAGTGAAGTGTCAAGGTCTGGATTTGGACAGTTTGCTTCCTGATCAGGAGATGCTTATGAAGATCATGGTTCACCCTCTTCAGATACAGGTAATAAACAACGAAGGTGAATGAAGACATTAAGAGAAGTATTAATCAATTGGAAGTGAGTGCCTGATTGTGTGTGATTAATCAGTGGCTCGCCTAAAATGTATCCGCGTTTGTTCACCCTCGTGTCGAAAATCGAAAACTGTTATCCATGACTAGTGCTGGCTAGACTACAAATACATCATGATAGTAGCATATACGACTTGTACACTAAATTTCATGATAGCTTTGTGTGTGGAACAGATCAAAACTGAACTAGTCATTCACTGAAAGTCTTCCCCACTGTGGAGGACTATGAGTGACACTTAAACTTAAAGGTAGGGTAGGTGGTGTGGTTCAAAAACATTTTTTGTTATGCTGGTTGAAATTCTCTTCATATCCCGATAGCAATCACTAAGTGGTCTAAATGTATTTATATTAGGGCTGTCAGTTTAATGCGTTAACTTAATTAGTCATAAAAAATAATGTGATTAAAATATTTAACGCATTAGCCCCGCCCCAGTTTCTGAATGGATCCTCATTTTGAACGAAGCGTGTGAACCAATGATTCAAAGGCACATTCATAAAGAGAGCCGTTTACATAATTCCTGAATGAATCAGCCGTTTGAATGAATCCAATGAATGAACAGCTCAGGAAGACATTTACTGCCACCTGCTGGCAGTTTTAGTTTCTTACAGTATCATTTCATTTATAAAAAAATAAATAAAAGTTAGACGTTAAAGGCATAGTTCCCCCAAAAATAAATACATTGTCATTTACTCACCCTCATGTCAAGCCTGAATGACTGACTTTTCTTTGCTCAACATAAAAGAAGGTATTTTGTTTATATCCAACCTGTTTTGGTTACCAGTGACTTTCATTGCATGAACAAAAAATACAAAACATATAGATCTTTGTCACATTATCTTCTTTAATGTTCCGTAGTTGATGTTAGGCCGTTGTAGCCTAAACGTTTGTTTAATAAATTTTATGATGAATCAAACAAAATATTTCTTTCTAAAGCTACTATTTATAATGTCTCCTTGATACTTTTTCATTTAACACAAAAATAGATTTAAATAATCTTTTGTGGGTATTTTGTTCATCCAATCATATTCCTCGGTCCAAGGACTACGATAAGCTGTCCTATCTGCCTCTTAACGTATGTATTTGCATACCTCTGTGCAGACGTGATACGTCGTGACTCGTTAGCTCCTTCCATTCCGCTGTTGCAGACGGAGGATGTTATGTTTTCTCAGTGGTGAATGGGACATGAGTTTCAGTCTTCCACCAACGCCGTCTCTCATGGTGTCGCCGGGTAGCCTCTGCTCTGCTTGAGCGCAGTCATGTGTTTTGGAGGAGGTGTGGCCCTTTGGAGAGTGATTTGCAGGGAGGGTGGGATCTTATGCGTTCAAATCTAGCTTGCTATTGCTAGCTTCTCCAAGATCACCTACCCTAACTTTAAGTGAAGGAACAAGCTATCAATTTAATAATTCACACCTAAAAATGAAGTTAAATCAACTGCTTTAAAACTGACAGATTAATAGACATTTAAATATGTAGTTAAATACAATAAATGTAACAATTTCAACATTATTTAATTCATGTCTTAAGGTAGTGAAAACATTAAACAAGGAAAATTGCCAAATGTTTTGTTTCATTTCTTTGTGAGGTTTTTTTTTTTTTTTTTTTTTTTTTACATCTATTTGTCAGTCGAGTAAAAAAAAATACCCTTGGACAGTTCACTCGTGGTGCCCCCTGTACCCCTCCGTTACAGTTTTCAAAACTTGAGTCATGCTTGCTTCAGAACATATGTTTCATGGATAAAAGAAAATCCTATGAATCTGGACTGCCTAGAACTGTATATATGAGCTGTACCCACTGATGTTATTTATAGTGTAAAATATTGCTTTTGTTTTTAGATCTAGGTGCTAAAATATGGCCACACACAAGGCTTCATTTTGTCCATCAGTGCTCTAAACGCTGCTGAAGCAGAGGACAGCTGAAGCAGCCGTTTGTCATAAATCTTCACTGATGTCTGGCATTTCACTTCTGGCGTGTGACTTGATGTTATGATGGTAATGCTACAGTGTGTGATAAGTAGACGGGACCCATGTGTTGATCTGTGTGTGTGTGTGTGTGTGTGTGTGTGTGCAGGCTAGCCTGTCTGAGATCCATAGTAACATGTGGGTGAGAAATGGGCTGCAGATTAAAGGCCAGGCCATGACTTATGTCCAGTCTCACTTCTGTAACTCCATGATTGACCCGGACATCTACCTCCTGCAGGTAACGTGCTGATACTCTCTCTCTCGCTCGCTTACCTAAAACTTCTGTACTGAAATAGGTGTTCATCCAGGGTCCAGAATTCTTTGCCACAACAGCACATCATGTGATTATTTCAATTTAAGTAGTTGTTAGAACACACACAGGATACATCAATTTTATTCAGTAGGATTTGAGGTGAAAGCCTATTGCTACTAATATTTAGCACTTTCTGAGTGTTAAAGGGGTCATATGATGTTACTGAAAAGAACATTATTTTGTGTGTTTGGTTTAATGCAATGTGTTTGTGGTTTAATGTTCAAAAAACACATTATTTTCCACATACTGTACATTATTGTTGCTCCTCTATGCCCCGACTTTCTGAAACGCATAGATTTTAACAAAGCTCATTGTTCTGAAAAGCGAGGTGTGCTCTGATTGGCCGGCTATCCAGTGCGTTGTGATTGGTCGAGTACCTCAAGCGTGTGACGGAAATGTTACGCCCCTTACCATACTGTGATGCCGTGTCCCAAAGCGACAAGACAAAAACATTAAAACCCATTACAAACGAGGCTTTTGTAGAATCCAGTGGGGACATAATTACGGATTATAATGACTTATACTGTCTTTTTATGCGTTGCGTTGCATATCGTGCTGCGTTAAAATGAAATCATTTGTCTGCATTTGTGATCGTAGAAACGACAAACAACAAGCTCACGTTTGAATCATCAGTGGCAAATTAAAATTAAAATATGAAAACGTACTTACAGGCTGTGAGTCAGAACAGCCAGCATTGTAGGTTCAGGAAACAGTCCTCCGTTAAATTTGTTGCGCACACACGAATATTTGGTTTGAACTGTTTTGGAACAGTGTTGTAAATACAACTTAACCACTGATTTCTAGTTGTGTCCTCTTTTGGAAGACCAAACAAAGTATTTTCACTTCCACAACGAAACACACAGTGTCTCGACGCAATGGTGGCGGCAGCAACAATACTACATTGAGAATAAAAGTTACTCCTCCTTTCTTTGTGTGAACATTTGTGCGGTGTTATGCAAATCTTCCCACACAGTGACATAGACATGGGGGCGTGTTTAAACAAGGTGTTTTAGGAGGGTGTGGACAAGTCTTAACTTTTATAAAGAACATCTCTTTGGGTTTGAGTACAAAGTCTTGGCAACTTTAGGGATCTTATCTATTCACAAACAGATTGTAACACTCCAAAGAGAAAGGAAAACTTGAAATCACATCATATGACCCCCTCCTGAGACATTGGTATTTATTTATTTATTTTTTGGTCTTTAGGTGTGTGCATCTAGATTGGATCCAGATTACTTCATTTCCTCAGTGTTTGAGAGGTACGACAACTTTTCTGTCTTGGATTGGGGTTTTTACACCCTGCGATGGATCCTAAAAGCTTTGTGTGTATGTCAGGTTCAAGGTGGTGGATCTGCTGACGATGGCGTCTCAGCATCAGAACGCAGTGCTGGACTCGGAGCAGGAGAGACCCATGCTGGAGGGTGACCTTCCACCTCACTACTCATAATTATCAGAATAAAAATACACTCATATCCACACCATCTCAATAACAAAAATACAACACAACGTGAAGCTCAAAAGACTTATCATTGGAACATGTTACTTCTAATTGGTAAATCTAAGGCTTCAGAATATGACTGTGTTCGAGTTCTGAATGCGGTTACATTCACACAGTTTGACTATAAATAAACTATTAAAATTAATGACTAGACTCACACCTGTATTTTGAAAGCATGTTTCTATATAAATGTTCTGTGTTAACTGAAAAACTTTAGAAACTTAGTTGTCTTTCAGTGTGATAGCACACATGAGCTTCTCGTGTGTTGTGTGTGTGTTTTTTCGGAAACTCGGAAATGTGGGAAATATTAGCTCATGTCTTTCTCTCTTTGTGTGTCATTGCAGGAATGTCTGATGATGAGATTTTGAGAGCGGAGATGGTGTCACAGTTGTGTATGAATGATCGTACCCACAGTTCCCTGCTAGATCTTGTATCCTTTCACCACGAAAACATGATGTACTCACAGGAAGTTCAACAAATACTCCGCTTTGATTGTTTTTGCAAGCGTTAGTACAGCTTGTCAAGTTGTCCTCGATTTTGTATCATGAGAATCAACTTATCTTTTCCTCTCTCTTTTGGTTAAGAGTGAATTGAATTGTGAAAGAATTAAGAACAGGTTCTTATTTACAATGGTGGCCTGAAAAAATAATGGAAACAAACAAAACCTCAGATAATTCACAACCACACAGGCCTCCCTGTGTGACTAATGTTTGACACTTACCACATTATTGACCTCTTTAATAATTTGATCACGTTAGAGTTTGAGGTTTGTCCTTGACCGCGGTTGTAGATCCCAGAGAATCCGAACCCTAAGAGCGGTGTGGTGCCGGGCAGCTGTAGTTTTGAGGAGATGCTGTCTGCTGTGGCTGATTTCAAAGCCCCGGTGTTTGAGCCTGGAGGATCCATGCAGCAGGGCATGTACACGCCGAAAGGTGACGCACCTTATTATTTTTCCTTTTATTTTTCTGTAAATTTGTTGTTTTCGGATGTTGTGTGTGCCTCTCATTACCTCCAGATGGCAGTGTGACTCTATGACTGTGGCGTTTAGCACAGAAGCAATAGTTGTGTGTTTGTTTCTCATACCTGTTACAGAATGAGACCGGACATATTTCTGTTGAGATTCAGCTCTAATTAATTTTTATGATATGGGCATTTTAGTATCTGGGGTCGGTAAGATTTTTAAAAATTATATGCCAAGAAGTCTCTTATGTTCACCAAACCTGCATTTATTTGATCAAAATAAAAAGGTAACATTGTGAAATACTCACTGCTTCAGTCTTCAGTGTCACATGATCCATAATAAACTGCTTCAGTCTTCAGTGTCACATGATCCATCAGAAATCATACTTTCATGCTGATTAGATAAACAAATTATCTTTTTTTTGTTGTTGTTGTTCATTTTTGATGTGTATTAGTCACCGTGGTGCAAGTGTGCTGTACTTTAATGATATGAGTATAACAAGTCAACTAAACATCAGGATATTTTCATCCATTCCTTGGTAATCGATATTTATACAGTGTTTCAGCATTCAAACGATGAGTTTCTACAGGCATTCTGCTCATTTTCAGTAAACAGTAACAGTAATTTTTTTTTTGTATAATAATTATATAACTGTATGATACTATGTAACTGTATTGTGGTCATCAAGCTCTCGCCACATGGTGGCAGACTGAGACTGTTTCTATATTATTCTCCTTTTTCATAACTCACCCCCTGTGTTAATTTCTGTGTGTGTTTTCCAGCGGAAGTCTGGGAGAAAGAGTTTGACCCTATAATGGTGATTCTACGCACAGTGTACCGCAGAGACGTGCAGTCGGCCATGGACCGATACTCAGCATTGTGAGTCTCTGAAATCCTCCAGATCTCCTCCTCATCTCAACATTCACTTAATCATTTAAACACTGTTTCACTTCAATCATCACAAAACAAGATCCCGTAATGTACAGTCTATAGATGTGGTCGTTGATCATGCTGAAACCAATCTGAAAAAAAAATAAACAAAGGGCTGCTAAATTAATCGAAATTAAATCGCAAAGGCAATCAATCGCGATTAGGCAGAAGTTGTGATTGTAATGCGTATCTTTCAGTGAAGCACGGTTCTGTGATCACAGCAGTAAATCTCTATCCAAAACCAGAGGGCGCTTTCGCGCGGAAATTTAAATATGCCCCGAAGAAGAAATCCAGAGAAATGCCTATCGCTGCAGCTGAATAAACAGAAGATTTAACTGCTTTCATTTGATTCAGCGTAACTAATAAACACACCGACTACGGCAATATATGTGTTATCTGAGTTCTTCTTATTGCTAAACTTTCATCATATATAAAGTTATATCTAAAATGAAATTCTAATTGACATAGCTATTAATCACTGCTTAGAATACAAAGGGATATTCTGTGCCTTAATTATTCTGTTTAAGAAGCCACATCATCTCACAGAAGGATTTATTTCAAACACTCGACTGACGTAACGAAGTAGGTTTGGAGTAAAAAACGTAAAAAGTTAATGTGGTATTTTCAGGTGCTCTCAGATGGACAGCCAACATTACTACTACACAGAGCCGTAGTTTTGCACTGAGAAGATACGCAAAACAGCTGTCATTAATCGCGAACGAAATTTCGGATTATGAACTACGGCTCTGTGTAGTAAATTGCGATTATGAACTACGGCTCTGTGTAGTAAATGCTGCTGCTCCACCTGAAAGCAGGTGATGGTGGATTTACTGCTGATTACAGAACCGCTTTACTGACAAAATGCGCATGACAATCGCGATTAATTGTGTCCGATTAATCGTGCCCAGCCCTAGCTGAAACCAAACTGAGAAAGAAAAAAAAAAAGTTTGAGGGCCGCTGTGTAATAGAAGGAATTTTCTTCAGGGTCACTACTTTTCTTGTTCTGAGGAAGGTGTTCATGGAGGGACTTACACCTGAAATGGTTTTCTTGTTCTGAGGAAGGTGTTCATGGAGGGACTTACACCTGAAATGGGTTTTCCCAGTTAGAGTCATGTCACGGAGAATCAATACATCACACCTCAAATACAGACTCCCTCTCCAACCACAGTCTTTACAAACATTTCCTGTCCATTTCTCAGCCACATGTGGAGTTTCCATATATATGGTAGTGATAAAAAACATCAGCAGCCTAAAGTGATTCCAAAACAAGATTCTTTATTTTATTTATAATATTTTTTTATTTAAAATGAAACTGCAATTCACTTCACTTCCAATTATATTATAAAAAAAAAAAAAAAAATAATATATTATTTATTAAAAAAAAAAAAAAAACAACAAACCACACCACTAAAGTTAAATATTTTTATTTTATTTTATTTTATATTTTATTTTATGAAATGAAACTCCCAATGAAATGGTTTAGTGATGAAAATTTCATTGATTAAAAACTCATAGTTTATACACCAATACTTTGTCAATCAATGCATCAAAAATAATTGCAGCCAAAATAAAACAAAAATGTCAAAATTAATATCAGCCATATTAATTTAAAATGGTCAATATTTTTCTTTGTCATGTTGACTTTGAAGGCATATTGTGGTCTTTATAAAATCAGTGGTCTGGTTAAATGATAGTTTTGCAGTAGCTGCAAGATCTACATGAAATCCATGAGTGTTAGAGAGCTGTTTTGTAAGTGTTTGTCAGTGGGACGTGACACTGGCTGTGTCAGTGTGTGAATATGTTTTAGTTGTGCTTGTCCGGCCGCTGGATGATGGATTACCTGTCAAGAGGACTAAATATTTTATAGCCCACGGTCCTTCAATGCTAATGGAGTCAATGATGTCTTTAAAGCAGGGCCGCTGTGTTCAAGTCTCATAACTCTACCCTGTGTTTGCAGTTGTGTATGTTCGATTTTATCAGCTGCATTCATGTCTTCTGTTGCTTTTCCTCATAATATCAGTAGTGCATTGTAGCGTGGTTTATACACTAATATAACAATTCTTAGTCTTTTGTGACTCTCTGGAATCATACACTTATAGGGTGTATCATACTGTACTTTCGATCCTAAAACACGATATGAATCCGGTAACACTTTACTTTAAGGATCAAGTCTAACTATTAACTAGTTGCTTATTAACATGCATGTAACTAGCATATTGGCCGTTTCTTTGGCAAAAGTCTTAGTTACTAGTGAATATGTGTTGTCTAGATCCCTTAATCTGACCCCATACTTACAACTACCTAACAAAAGCTAATAATAAGGCAAAACACTAAGATACTATGATGAAAAAAGTCTTAGTTAATAATTAATAATTAACAAAAAAACAAACATAAAAAAAAACAAACATAAAAAAATGAACATGTTGGGAATGTACTGGCCAACCTCAACCACAAATACAATGAAAAGTGAACAAAAGCATCATTTTCCAAATTACACATTTTTACAGCTATTTTTGCTTAATGTCCACCTCCACAGTAAAAAAAGCCAGTTGCGTTCTTTAATGATTGTCTAATAAGGCTTTTAACTAAAGGTTGTAATGTCATTGTAACGTGTTGTTGATGTCACTCAAAAAACACCATATTTGATTTGACAGCCACTAAGGAGTGGAAACGTGATCAGGCAGTAAAGCCTTAAATGTGGGTCTTTTCCTCACACAGGCTTTTGTATGACTACAGAAGACAGGTTGTGGACAGCTTTTATAATTCTTTTATGGTGCTGTCATTTTGGAGACTGACAGCCCCGTTCCCCAGTCATTAACATCATATGGGAAAAGAGCTGCTAGGACATTCTGCTAAATAAATCTCTCCTTTCGTATTCTATGAATCAAATAAATAAATGATGATAGAAATGTCATTTTGGTGTGAAATATCATGTTGTGCTGTTTCAGGATTACACTGAAAATTGCGTTCTTTAATGATTGTCTAATAAGTATTTTTGCCTTTTGTAGTTTGAAACAGTCAACCATCCAAAAAAGCCAGTTGCGTTCTTTAATGATTGTCTAATAAGTATTTTTGCCTTTTGTAGTTTGAAACAGTCAGGCATTCAGACGGGGAACCCCTGGCCGCCCTATAAGGAGAGGACCCCTCTGCACCCCTGCTATAAAGGACTGGTGCGCCTTCTGCACTGCAAAACCCTACATATCGTCATCTTTACACTGCTTTACAAGGTGACACTTATAATTTAATAAAAAGTTATTTTATTTAACTTTATTTAACATCATATGTAGATGTCTATTTCATTTAGTAGAATTAAATGCATGGTTTTCCCAATGTCTTTGATAACTGTTGAGTGTGTTTATGTTTGTTTAGATCTGGATGGATCATCAGAACATGTCTGAACATGTGTTGTGTATGGTGCTCTACCTGATAGAACTTGGACTTGATAATCCGGTTCAGGATGATAAAGTGGAAGAAGTAAGCATTGTTCCCTAAATAAATTAGTTTATTGTTATTTTGTAATTATTATATTATATTTGTAAAAATACTTTTTTTTTTTTTAATAATAAAAATAATAAAAAAAAAAATAAATCAAACCTAAAAAATAATAAAAAAAATAATAAAAAATAAAAATATTTTAATATATTAATTATATATACATATATAAACATAATCACAAGCAATTGGCTAATTTGTGTAGCCCTTCAAACAAGCAAACCTGGAATTCTTTAAAAAATAAATTAATTAATTAATTGTGAAGCCCTAAGATCCAGCCCGGGGTGCGTTTCCTAAAAGCAACTATGGTCGCAAGTTCTGTCGTTACTAATAGAGTTCAATAGAACTATCCACCATAGTAAGCTAACGATGCTTTTGGGAAATGCACCCCTGATTAGCTGGCTTCAGCACAACTTCCATGTGTTTCAGTTATAAAGTAATATCCTTACACGCTCAACTCAAGTGCTTGAGTAATTAAATCAGGCTTAGTCTGGTGTTAGAACAGAGCACCTTCTGACTAGTTTATTTGTGGCACAAGATTTGGATAATGATTCCAGGCTATTGTTGTTGTTGTTATTGTTGTTTTTTTCTCATTGTGTTGTAGGAGCCCTGTATTGAGGAGCACTGCCATGACAGCTGGTTCCCGGGCACCAGCCTGCTGTCTAACCTCCATCACGTCATCAACTTTGTGCGGGTTCGAGTGCCAGAGACGGCACCTGAGGTGGAGCGGAAGAGAGAGAGGGAGAGAGAGCGAGAAACTCCAGCCAGCACCAGCTCTGAGAGCAGCACCTTCGGACAGGTGAGCCAGACACTCTCAGGTGTGCAGCGTCTTCTGTCTCGAAGCTTTTGTTTGGGATTGTATGCTGTTGTGTTGATGACATCACTCTCATTTAGTGCTGTCAAACGATTAATCGCGATTAATCGCACCCAAAATATAAAGTGTTTGCTACATAATTACACACACGCATATTATGTTAACAAACACAGTTAATAAATATACACAGTACACACACGTATATTATGTTAACAAACACAGTTATTTTTGATGTGATTAACGGCGATTAATCGTTTGACAGCACTACTCTCGTTTCACAGAGTTCCAGAAGGCTGACAGGAAATTGGAGAGAGGTAGAGGGATTTGGGAATGATTTTAAAGTGATGTGAAATGATTTCTGGAGTTTGTTTTGGATGGTTTGAATTAGGATGACTGATCGTTTGGCTTTGTTGACATTCTTTTGAAATATTCATAGACCTGTTGCTCGTTTCTTGTCATTAACATTTCCAATAATTATACTGACATACGTAAGTGGGTCTGTGATAAATAAGCTTTTTTTTTTCCAGTATGTTGTATAGGAACTTTTTTTTTTTTCCAGTATTCTCTGATGAATGAGTCTTGTGTAGATTTAATGTAATATATCAAAAATGTGTTCTTTAAAAGGTTTATTCAAGTGTTCAGTTCTCGAGAAAAATTGCGCACAGAATTTCAGAGATGAACTATTAGATCCAGACACACAAAATGAGTATCATGCCATTGACCAAATTACAAATAAGTGCGCAGGAAAAAGAGCACTGGTCATGATGTACCTTGTGGTACTTTTTGTTTTCTGTGATTTTGTGTGTGTTTGTTTGTTTGTTTTTTGTCTGTGCATTGTTCTGTTCAGTTTTCTCCTGCTTGGTTTGTTTGACGTGTTCACAGTATGTTCTAGCTAGAGATGAGTGTAAGTGATGCGAGGAAGTTTGCCTTGACCGCATGCGTTTTTAGTGATGTATAGTGATATAATGAGTCTTGAGCCCAGCGGTCAGCGGTTCACTGCTCATCATTAAATATTCATCCACTTCAGTGAGATCAGCATGCTAATTAAACACAATATGAACAGCTGACACGTTCCATAAGGGTTAGTTCTCCGTATGTGCAAAGGAATTATCTTTTATCATACTGATTCAAGAATATGTTCTTCCAGTCATGGGTCAGAAGTGTCATGAATGCATTTAAACTAGACTAAAGCAGATCTATTTATCTGAAACATTAACAGCTCCAACCCTAAGCATCACACCTGTATATTTCACTTCCATCTTCCTGGCCTTCTGTTTCCCCCGTTGGGCAGCGGATGTCACTTGCCTAATAAGTGTTTCTAATGAGACACTTCCACTAGGGCTGCTTACTGGCACACAAACATTATTCAAAAATCATTACAAATACTTTACATAAATTATAAAGCGGCTAAACACACAGAACGTATTTTTGCATTTAAGTGTGACGCTTTTTTCATTAATTTTTTTTATTTTTATTTTTTTAATGTAAACATCCACTAGCCGGTGTCTTGTGTTTTTCTGTGTGAGCAGCCCCAACGAGTCTATAGTGTAATAGTTTAAATCTCTGAATACTAAGGAGTGGTGACTCTGCAGTTTCTTTAAAGGGATAGTTCACCCCAAAAATGGGTGAATGGGTGTTTTTAAAAATTATCCCATAATTAACCATATAACTTTCTTCTTTCCTACGAATCCAATCGGAGTTATATATAAAAAAAGCTCTTTCAATAAAAAATATCCTGGCTCTTCTAAGCCTTTAATGGTAGTGAAAATAAAGTTTTTTTTTTTTTGTCAATAGTCCAAAAGAAGTCCAATAAAGTGCATCCATCCATAATAAAAAGTGCCTCACACGGCTACGGGGGTGAATAAAGGCCTCCTGAAGAGAATCAATGTATGTTTGTAAGAAAAATATCCATATTTAAAACTTTATAAACCATAATCTCTAGCTTCCGCTAACTGTCGTACACATGCTCATTCCAGCGGATGATGTAGACACACAGTAAATATAGCAAAAAAAACACGAAAACACATACACAATCCAAAAACCAAAAATAACACACCACGAATAAGAATTACAAAATAAAGAACATGCGTATGAAAGTTAGCGCATGCTAGAGATTACGGTTTATAGGAGACAGTTTTTTCTTTGCTGAAGTAAGTAAACTTTGCTTCCTTTTCTCCTCTAAACAAACTTTGGTTTTCGCAAGACTAGCAAAAGTTTTAAATATAGATATTTTTCTTACAAAATGCATTGATTCACTTTAGGAGGCCTAAAGTTAGCGCATGCTAGAGATTACGGTTTATAAAGTTTTAAATATAGATATTTTTCTTACAAAATGCATTGATTCACTTTAGGAGGCCTTTATTCAGGAGGAGGACTTCTTTTGGCTTAGGGTAAGTAAAACGTGGTAATTTGCATTTTTGGGTGAACTATCCCTTTAAATTAATACAGCAAAAATCCATATCCTAAAGATGGAAA
The DNA here is from genome assembly GCF_018340385.1 of Cyprinus carpio. NCBI lineage: Eukaryota > Metazoa > Chordata > Actinopteri > Cypriniformes > Cyprinidae > Cyprinus > Cyprinus carpio. The sequence continues at coordinate 1,780,914 of NC_056580.1, forward strand.
AATGCAATATATCCACAACATCTACATCACACACACATCACACAAACATTTCTACAATTTAAAAAAAAAAAAAAAAAAAAAAATAAATAAAACCAAACTCAAAAAAACTAAAAAAACTAAAAAAAATAAGGCTACCTATCGCAGTCAACCTAGGTTAACTCAATTAGCAACTGACAGCTTAATAGAGTTTAAAGGCCCGTTCACACCAAGGACGATAACTATAAAGATATAGTTCTAAAAAACGTTTTCAGTATTAAAGAACAGCAGAGACCACACCACAACTATAACGATAAAGACAAAGAAAAACGATATGGTTGGAATCACTTTCAAAACAATTTTTTTTCCAGTTGATGAACGATAAAAATTTGACAGCCAATCAGAATCCATCCTGCTCGAGAATTTAAAGCGCAAGAGGAGCGTGCACTTCGCTGGTGTGGACGCTAATATCGTTATCTTTATAGTTATCTTTATAGTTATCGTTCTTGGTGTGAACGGGCCTTAAGAGTTATAGGTTAAGAGTTATACAGTATGATACATGTACTATAAAATGCATAATCCCAACTCCACATTCTGATTGTATATACTGTAATAACTACAAATAAAACAGTTTTAAAATGCTGATAGAATCAAGTCTTGTATTAATGCAAATTACGAATATTACTAAGCATTCTGATTATAACTATTAATACATTTTTAATACTACTAATAATATTAAACTATTTGTTAAATATATTTTATCATGTTGCACTTAACACCCTTTTATAAAAGTAATCAGCTCTATAAAGACCATTTGTTACAATGATTTAACATCCGGGCTCAACCTCGAGTGGGTTATTGCTTTTATAATAGCATGTGAATAACTTGCTGTGAGTGTCTATGACTCAGAGTAACAGTGATTGTGCTGCTGGTGTGCTTGGAGACATATAGCTGCAAGCGGCTTGTTCATTCTGCCTGCTTATTCCCCGTCTGTGGTCTCTCCTCAGAACCTGCGTGAAGCTCAGGTGTTCAGTCTAGTGGCGGAGCGCAGAAGGAAGTTCCAGGAGATCATAAACCGCAGTAACCACGAGGCCAGTCAGGCGGTGCGTCCCAAGTCCTCATCCTCTCGCTGGCTGCCGCCCGGCTCGCCTCCGCAGCTGGTGACCGAGATCCTGGAGATCGGTGAGAGCATGCTGTCTCTCCTGGTCAAGCTGCACCAGAAACTGTCTGGCAAGCAGAACTCTCTGTCTCTGAGCTGGCTGGCCGAGGTGGATCCGGCCCATCACGCGCACGGAGATGGGTTAACAGCCATAGAAAGGATCCTGGCCAAAGCTGCCACCCGTAGCCGGCACAGCAAGAGGTGCCTACAGGAAATCTGTGGGAAAGTGTGTCCACCCATACCGCCCAAGAAGAACAGTCCTGGAGATAAGAAGAGCATGGACAAGGAAGAGAGGTGTGTGTGTGTGTGTCTTGCCTGTTTCATTTGCACCCTTTCTCAGAGCCTTAGAAATAATTAAACATGCTCTTTTATGTTTCATTCTTCAATGGTCTGTATTGGTGATAGAACATAGAAGTAATAAAGCGACCGTAAGCATCTCTGATTATGGGACAGATGTCTCCTGCAAAGCATGTCAAACCAACTCCTACAACCCTAACCAACTATAGTAACTCATTTGTTTGTCCCTGATATTGTCAGCTGGAAACTCACGAAGCGTGTCGTTCCTGTCTGAATTAGTTTATGCCCCTTTATTAAGTGACTGTTCATCCCGTCCCGTCCAAATAACAAAGGGGAGAGATGGACAATTACAATGTTCTCATCTAATCAAGCTCTGCAGATATTTCTAAGGTTTTGTCACATGCTGTCAGTGGGCAGACTTTGCCATACTGAACTGATAAAGAGGGTTTCCAGATATTCACACACGGGCAGCTGGGCAATATGAGTATTATTGCACATTTTCTGAGATAAAGAATTACACAGGCTTTTTCTTCACCGAACAAATTATTTTCTGTACGGGTGACAATTTTCTTATGCACATCAGTTTGGATTGTGTATAGTAATGTGACATTCAACCACATGATGCGTTTCAGCGCATCACAATTCAGATCAATTCTTGAGGTCATCGATTCCCTTAAAAATCGAATCACGGTTTTGAATCAAATTTTGATTTATGCATTTTTTTTTCTAGTTAACTGTTTTGTGTTACTTTTCCTAGTAGGCAGTTTAATAGGTCTTGAAGGAAAAATCACACTGAATTAAATGTAAACCTTGAAATTATTTTTTAATTTTTTTCCCATTTTAGTCAACCCATTATAATAAAACAAATGCCATGCAAGCTGACCGCAATCATTTCACGCGGCAGTCGAATGTAATTAAGCAAGGCACCTTGGGACAAATATAAAAACTACTTTGTACATAAATAAAATTCCTTGATGCAAAAATAAAACCTTTTGCAAATTTAAAACTGCTAAAAAAAAAAAAAAAAAAAAGCATAAACAATAGGACAAATACAATAGAAAAATATACAAAAAAAGTAGCCTAGGTTTATTTAACATGTCTTAAGAAATACTATGGAATTGATTACTATTAAATAATCAAAAGTAACACGTTATAGTCTTCACTGTATAAATTACATATAAATTGATACCACTTTAATTTGTTTATCTCCATCTTATTGGGTAACGTGGAAATATTATGAAAGGACGAGGAATGAAAATAATTATATACTGACCAGAATTTCAGTTGGAGTGCCCCTAACTAATGAGCATTTCCAGTGGACTCAGTGATTGTCTGAGGATATGCCAGTCTTCAAAATCTGATGTAGTAAATGATGATCAAATACGTTCTTCAAACAGACATCAGATATAGTCGGATTTTCATAATGTCAACATTTCAGCCCCATTTGATTCTTAACCCATCATTCATAGACATTTCCTAATTAACGGTTAATAATGATGCCTGTGATTTCTGTTTTGACATCTGCAGGCGTCAAAGGGCCAGAGAGAGACAGCAGAAGCTGCTGGCGGAGTTTGCCTCCAGGCAGAAGAGCTTCATGGAGACTGCCATGGATGTTGGTGAGCTAGCACATGAGTTGAAGTTCATTGCTGACCTTCATGAAGCACATCTGATGAGTCTCTCCAGTGGTTAATTAGCAGAGGATAAGTTTCATGTCTATTTGGCTGTTTTTTATACTTATGTCTGTCTGATCTAAAGACACAGCATGCATTTTTAATCTGTGTGTGTTTCCACCTTATCTTTGAGTCTGTCTGTGGCTGTTGTTCAGTATGTATCTCAGATGTGCAAAACCCGGCCCAGACGTGGGGGGCATTTATATGAGACTCATTCTGGCATTGAAAAACTGCTAAGGAATATAACTGACTGCAGAAATCTTGGGAAACATTTTTAAAATGCAGAATTTAGAATTTTGGATAAAATTAGTCTGTTTAAATAAATCAAAATTGTTCATTAAAATAGCTCATACAGAAAGCGCTGGTATTGGTTTGATATTTCAAGAACATTAAGGAATATTATTGTAGCTTTTTAGATAAAATTATATTTTTAATTATGCACTCTTCGACTATTCTTAACAGTTTAGTCGATTATATTCTACAGTCCTTTACTACAGTTTCACATAGTTTAGAGGACGTGGTAAACTTGCAGAGTCCTTGAAGGCTGAAGCTGTGGACTGTAATCTTACTCTCTGAGGGAAGGAGACTCAAATGTGTGATGCTCAGGGACCGTATTGGTGTGCTTCAGGGCCGTTCTGCTGTGTGCCAGTGTTTAAGACATGAGTGATGAAGTTTTGAGATTTTCTGCTGAATATTTTCATTTGTAGCTTTACTACAGAGCAGTGTTATCTGAATCAGGATCATATCTGATCTTTTTAGAGAAACAGGATTTGTCTTTGCTTCCCAGAAGTCAACAGCAAATGCTAAAAGTGATGCTGAGATTTGGTTGAAATATTAGCTTCGGATGCCCATGGCTGATGTCCCCGCTGACATTGAGCGGTGTCTGTATTATAGATGTGTACGTGCATGCGTTTGTCAGAATAAAACATTCTCTTGAGCTCTGATGTACAGGCTCCATTTGTTTTCCAGATTTGAATCAAGTCACTTTGGACATGGATATTTGCACTGGAATTCTAATGAGATAAATTGGGCTGAGCATTTGGAGCATCTGTGCATATGGTAATGAATCTCAGAGCAGTAATGGATAAGAACAGAGACCGGTGTTTACAGAGGGATATGAGTACAGATCAATGCCTGATCAGAAATCAAATCAGCTCAATACAGTCTTAATTAAAGAGAACTTTGAATATTAATTTAAACAAGAGCCGCAAAAAAATCTGGGGAGATGAAACTTTCATTCGCACGCAAAACATTTGTTTTGGAAATAATATGATTTGAGAGGGAAAAAATGATATGTGAGTGTTTTTACGAGTAAACCCAGTTTCTCAGGGAAACAAAAGCATAAATAAAGATATTTTTTCTTCTATATTTTATTTATTTTGTCAGTTTGTTATATATATATTTGTTCTTCATTCATTCAGTTTTGGTGGCAAAAAAATCCTAATTACCCATTAACAATTTGACATTTATTATAGGATTCAGATGCACTTTTGCTACCCCCAGCAAAGGAGTAATTGAAATAAAAATAATTTTGTGTTCCTCTAATAGTGTGTAGGTTCATTTTTTCAGTATCTCAAAGTTCACACATTGCTTTTATTGCTTTGCAAACATCTCCTGTGTTAATTAAGCTATATTTGCTGCTTAATTGCCGCGTGTTAATTACTATATTTGTTGGTAATCTAGTGGTCTGCTTCATTAATCTTGTTTACTGTATAATAAGAGCTTGGCTGATGTGTTGACTGGCAGACGTCTGTTTTAACGCTTGAGTTTGTGAACCTTGTGTATGCTCGTGTGTTTTTGATGAGCAGGTACTTTTGGATAAAAACGGGTAGATGGAAGGAAATTATAACTGAAATCAACAAAAAGTAGTTTCACCATCATGGTATTTGAAATTTTGACCTGATGTACTGTGTATAAAGGTCACGAATTGTCTGCATATGAGGATTAGTCGTCATAGTATGTCGTATTGTTGTGTTGAATTAGGATGGGTGTTTTGGTGGGTACCAGCAATATCAGGTAGGGTGCCTCAGGCAAACCCTGTCACATTAACTTTCCAACACAAATATTTCCCCATGGACTTCTCTGTCTCTGCAGAGCTATAAATCAATCCAAACACACGCTGACATTTACAAAGCCTCTATTTGCTCTGAAATCGAACATGTTCTTTAACATTTAGGAGTGATTTAGAAAAGGTAATTAATCCCTAGGAATTTTTCAGTCTGGAAAAGCAGAAATCGGCAGTGTTTGTTACTGGGAATGCTTCTTTTAAAGCAATGGAAAATATATCACCTACATTTTGGACTACTCATTATAATAGATAACTAAATGCAATTCGTCCCAATTTTTTTTTTACTCTTGTATTGACCAAGAATATCTATGCTCTAGAGTGGAAGGTGGAAGCCAGTGTTTGTGTGTGTGTGTTTTTAAAAACACTGGAAGTGTTTTTTTTTTTCTTTTTTTCCTGTGGTAAGATGTTGTTGACATATGATTGAGCCCGTGAAGTCTTCTGTAGCAGAAAAGAAGGAAGCAAGAGATGCAAATACAGCAGATGTTGTATAGCCACATTATGATATAATCACAAAGTTTCAGAATACTGTGTTTAGATACTGACCTTCACAGATATGCACACATGCCGTAAAAAAACAAGGTTCACACTACATTAGCTCTGTTGTTACTGCTTTTAATGCATGACCGCCTGAACCTCCATTAACTTTTTATTAATTTAACCAGGAGAGAGCAAAAAAGTAATTCTGATCTACATTTTACAACTAATTAAGTTTGCCAATCTACTGCACTCATAATTCATGTTCATGTATTGGATTTTTACACAATATTCTCATACACTCATGTGTGTGTATATAGATGTATGTATGTATATGTATGTTTTTTTGTGGAAAACACCGAACCCTTACAAAAAAGTACTGTGTACTATCTATTATCGAATGAAATAGAATTATTCATAATCAACATTTCTATCAACTTGTTCTACCAATTTTTTTGGTTAGAACTTTTTGCAGTGCATTTTGGGATTGCCTCTTGTGTGAGTGATACACAGAATTTGCTCAGTACAAAGTATCTTTAAAATTTGCTGCCTATATTTTGGACCAGTTTTCATTACTTTGGTGCCTTAAAATGTTGTACAGTGTTTGTGGGCAGCTCACTAGTTTGTGGAAATAAAGCCCTTTTATTTGAAGGGGAATTGGTGATCTACCATTCTCAAATGTGCTCTATAATTCTCTTTATTTGTTATCTGACTGTTGTTTGATTTGTGTTAAATAGAGTCACCTGAAACAGATGCCGTGATGGACATGGGCTCTGCAGAACCTCTGGACTCGGAGGTTCTGTATGACTGTGTGATCTGTGGCCAGAGCGGCCCGTCTACTGAAGACAGACCCACAGGACTGGTGGTACTGCTACAGGCTTCATCAGGTATCACACATTTACATTAGAAATGTATTAGTGTCTGTATAAACAGTGGTCAGTATTAGTGTCTTTTAAGCCAACAATGATGTTAGTAACACTAGGGTAGCTAAACTTCAGTCAGTTTTTAAGAGAACTGTATTCTGAACCAAGTATTAGGAAGTAGCATGTATATTTCCAAGCATTTAAGGTAAGTATTCATTTAGAATGTGCCATTTATTGGTAAATGTGAGGATCTCTCTTTTGTGTTTATGGAAACACATCCAAATGTTTTATTCATCAATGCACTGTATAGAAAATGCACAATGCAATATATAGTCTTACTTGACTGTAGGACTGTAGTCTGCCAGTTGTTAGCAATTTTGTTGTGTTGCGTTATTTGGCCTAGTGGGAGCGTATACAGATTGGACATGAGAGGTCCCAGGATTGAGCCCTGGGGGACTCCACGTTATGGAGGTCCAATCAGTTTTCTGGTTGCCTGTGTTAACATACTATCACATGCTTTCAAAATATCTTACAAGCAGACACGGTATTTAAAGTCGTGATGCATAAGTCACTAGAGAGAATCTGCTATTTGTATCAGAAAGTCCAGTTTGACATTCTTGACTTTAAATTCACCCACTTTACACTACTTGTTTCAACAACAGTGTTTCAATTGCTTCATTTACCAAGCATTGTGACCTCTTAGCAGGTAGGCTCGAAGATAGTCTTCTCCCGACCCAAGTCCTGTGAAAAAAAATAACATTCTGTTTTATGAATAATTACTGGTCTGTGATTTGTCCGATTTGTGACTTTAGTATTTTTAATCTGGTCTGACCCTAAAGAGCTGGAAAATCAGCTGTTGGAGATTTGATGGACTAACAGGCTGCTGATTTGGTCTATTTTTTTTTTATTGCTGAGTATTCAGTATGGCGGGGTTTAGAGGCAGCGTGACATGCGTTACAGTTTTGACTTTGACGTGGTTCTCCATTATAGTATGCAAATTGGGAATGCCATAAATGTGATGTAATTAGCATATGATTGCAATGTCTAAAGAGTGTTTGTGTGTGTGTTTCAGTGTTGGGGCACCGTTGCCGTAGTGACACACCCAAGCGATTGCCTATTACGGATGAGGAACATATCTACCCCGAGGACACATGTGGAGCGACCCATGATGTTAGGCTGTCCCTTATGCAACGCTACTTTAAAGATGTGCGTGCCATATATAAACATTCATTCACATGCTTCAGTGTTGCTTTAAAATCACAGTAACACCTATATAACATGCTAACAATGTACAACTCATTCTAAAATATTTGTTTGTTGAGGCATATAAATACAATATGACTGCCTAAGCATTTCATACAGTTTCAGTAGGGTTACACACATACTTTACTATAATGCAATAAACCAGAAGAGGCCAATGCATTACAGTGATGTTACCACAGTTAAGGGTTGTTAGGCACCGTGTGGCAGTAAAATCACTTTCTCGTGTGTCTTATTGCTTTTATAAAATGAACAATTAGAATAAAAAATTCTTCTGCAAGGTAGTGGAGCCCGTTATCCCAAATGTAGATAGTTTACAGCTGCCGCATTAATATTGAATTCAGCTGTGCCATAAAAAGTGTGCGCTTATCAGCTATTTTACAGCAGCTTTGAACATTCTTATTGTACATTAATACATACATTATTATACTCACCTTGTAAAACTAAAGCTTTATTTTCATTTTAAGAGTTTAATAAAATCTAATGTTATCTCTTTTATTAGCTCATGAGTGAAGTTAGTTATTTTTTTCCATTTTCCCAGAGTTCCTGTCTGCAGTCTGTGTCTATTGGCTGGGACGGGGGGGTGTATGTGCAGACGTGCGGCCACACCCTGCATATAGACTGTCACAAGTCCTACATGGAGTCCTTACGGGTGAGAATCCACCAGCTCTTCACACGGAAGACTGCACTGTAAAAAACTTATCAAGCGATTCATCATTTGGAAGAGTTCTAGAAGTCATCTTACTACACTTAGTAAATGCTTATGTGTTTTTGTGCACTGCCTCCAATCCAATAGCCTCCCTAGCATTTAAACGCTCTTAACTGATTTAACCTAACAGAGAATCCTGGAATCATTCATGCTGCGTTCTAATATAAAGTGGCTTCTTCTGGTTATGCCTTGTATTGTTACATTTTGTTGACGCACAAGCCGGTTGGTTCCACAATGCTTTGCACCATGTACAAATCCACAATATTTTGAGACTATAAGTTGAGACTCGGCTCTGTTGTGTCATTAGAGGTTCATCCACCACTGCTTCCTTTCAGCTGAACCTTTCAGGGAAGCGTTGTGCTTATGCTGATAAGGGCGGTCTGACATCATCATCTGCTTAATAATCTGTAACATGAGCAGACACTGATGGTCAGAGCGAGAGAGGGGGTTTGAGCAGGGCTGTCCTTCATTAAACTGTCTGTAAATGTCGTATCTGTCTGTTTTCAGAACGATCAGGTCCTTCAGGGGTTTTCTGTGGATAAAGGCGAGTTCACCTGTCCGCTGTGTCGTCAGTTCGCCAACAGTGTTTTGCCCTGTCGTCCTGGGCGTGGGATGGAGACGGGCGCCTGGCACGCGCCCAGTAACAAGAGCATGTCCACACTGGTGAAGGAAGTGAAGGACCTTCAGGAACAGCTGGGCATTTTCCCAGTAAGCGCCAGCCTAAAGCAGAGAGATCCCATACTGGTATTTATAAGAGCGCACTCCCCTCTCCTCTTTTCTGTTCTGTGCATCTCATCCCTCCATCCTAATTGAGAGTAAGAACTCTTGTGCCACTCACCTCCATGTGATCCTTCATGCTCCTCCAAATGTTGCTGTGGTTTAACATCTAACACGAAATCTCAAGCCAGTGTCATAGACTGTCATGTCTGCTCTGAAAAACAGAGGCCTTCACAAAGTGTTTTTTTCTCTCCCAGGTGGAGTCAAATCTGAGTAAAGAGATGGAATCTGTTATAAAGGATATTAAAAACACCACACAGAAAAAATACATGGATTATGGGAAGAACCCAGGGTCACCTGACAATGACTTCCTGTTCATGTACTCCGTGGCCAGGTAAGAAAGAGGAAATGCATTGTGCATCGATATAAAATGGGTCAGTGTTTGTTTGTTTAATATAAGCTTAAATTGTCTCATCATGTGTGGCATTAGAAAAAAGCTCAATCCATTTCCTGGAGGAAGAGTGTGTTGTTTGAGAAATGTCTATTATATTCAGCAACACTGATGATTGACTGATGTTTACCTGCTCGGGTAGTCTGTTCTCAGATCACTGGTGTTGTGTGTGTGTGTGTGTGTGTGTGTGTGTGTGTGTGTGTGTGTGTGTGTCCTTCCCCTGTCTTATACTTTTTGTCCATTAGGATTTTTCATTAATTCATTCATTCTTTCTTTCTTTCTTAGTTTTTTTTTAATTCACTGTTCATTCTTTTTTCTTTTTTTTTCACTCTTTGAATCTCTTTCATTTGTTTGTTTTTGAATTCTTTCCTATATGCCTCCCTTCCAATCTTTTTTTTTATTTATTTCTGCTGTTCATTGTTTAGAGGACTTGTTCTTCCCTTTGTTCTTTGCTCTTGTCTTTTTGTTTGTTTGTCCTCCTGTTTGTTCTTTTTATTGACTTGTTTTTTTTTATTTTCACTCTTTCAATTGTTCTCTCATTTACTCATTCCTTCCTTTCTTTAGTTTTGTTTTAGTTTTTCATCTTGTACTCTTCTATCTTTTATTTCTGTGATTGTGTCATTGATAGTATTTTTTTTCTTTTTTTATATTTTATATATATTTATTCTCTTGATCTAGTTGTGCATGCTCATTTGCGTGCTCATTTGTGATTCATTTGTTTTTTTTTTTGTTTTTTCTGTGTGGTTTTGGCTGGCTGTATCTGATCACATTGTACTGGATGATGGTGTCTGTGTTTAGTCTGTTAACTTCATCTTGACAGTTCAGTGATTCCAGGCTGTCCACCTGCTGCCACTCCAGCATCTATAGTTCTGTCTTTAGCAGGAGGATGATTCTCAGGCCATTAGCCCCTCCACACCTCTCTTTCCTCCATCTGTCTGTGTCTGTGAGCAGTCACTTATCAGTGGCAGCCAGGTGGAAGCACACACCGGTGCATTATCGATGAGAAATTGCCTGTTTCATTCCTTTTCTCCTCCCCGCTCTTTCTTCTCCTCTAGAAGGCTTTTAAGATTTTGATAAGCATCTGTAAGAAGCAGCATGTATGCTGTTAATTTAAAACGCTTGGTTTTAGTGCACAGTATGCAATCTCTCGAGTTTCTGATTTTGGCACATCTCAGATTCATCTGTTTGTGTGTTTAAAGGGCATCATGTATATGATAATTACACAGTTCAGTTATTGTGTTTTTACTCCTATACTAGAGTAAACGATCAGTGAAAAGTTCCAAAACACTAAAAAACAAATAAATAAATAAATAAATAGTTGCATCATCAACTTCAGACATCATTTATTGATTAGATGGAAATTTTAATAGATAATTCATAACACTGTATTGTTTGAAGAATCTGTAAGTATTATCTGTAAGACTTTACAATACGGCCCAATTGGTTAACATTAGTTAATGCATTAACAATGAGCAATATTTTTGTTGAAGTATTTTTAATCTTTGTTAATATTAGTTAATAAGAATACAACTGTTCATTGTTAATGTTAATGCTAGCTCAGGTCCGTTACATAATATAAACATATAGACCTCTTGATTTAAACATTTATTAGTAAATGTTGAAATTAACATGTACTTATATTAATAAATTCATATTAATAAAGTTAAAAAAAATAATAAAGTGTTAGTTCATGTTAACAAATGTAACCTTATTGTAAAGTTATCATATGTTATATATAAGGGGGCAGAATTTAAAGGGATAGTTCACCCAAAAATGAAAATTATGTCATTAATGACTCACCCTCATGTCGTTCCAAACCCGTGAGACCTCCGTTCATCTTTCGGAACACATTTTAAGATATTTTAGATTTAGTCCGAGAGCTTTCTGTTCCTCCATTGAGAATGTATGTACGGTATACTGTCCACGTCCAGAAAGGTAATAAAAACATCTTCAAAGTAGTCCATGTGACATCAGAGGGTCCGTTAGAATTTTTTGAAGCATCGAAAATGCATTTTGGTCCAAAAATATCAAAAACTATGACTTAAGTCATTTGTGGATTAATGCTTATTGTAGACGCGAACCGTTTCAAATGATTCAGTTCGATTTGGTGAACTGGTTCAAGAAGATCCGGTTACATCGAGTGATTCGTTCGCGAACCGGATATCACTAAACTGCAGTGTTGTGAACGCGCTCATAACAGACCCGGGAGAGAAGACAAGGCTGAATAATATGGCGTTATTTCCCTGTCAAATGTCGAGAGAGCATTATTGTAGCGCGAAAGTACATTAATATAATGTGCGAGCGCGAATCTCTCTGCTCGCGCGCGGAATAAAATGTGCGGAGCGCGAATCTCTCTGCTCGCGCGCGGAAACTGGGCGTGTGCTCTCAGATACACGTTGCTCTTGTAAGAATTTTCTCTGGGCTCGCTCAGAGAGTATGCCTGCACTTAAACCGTGTTCAGTGCAATCACGAATCTCTCCTCTTTAAGCGTGTATGTGCTTAGACTGTGTCCCGTGCGTTCGCGCATGGCCAAGTACTCTTCTCTTCGAATTCTTTCTCTTTGCTCTTGGCATAAACGCTGTCAAAACGGCAACAACCAATCAGAAATAGGCTTCAACGACCAACCAATGAAAACGCGACATCTTACATGGAATCTTATTGGTTGATGGGCATTTCGGCTCTTTTTCATGAGCCGGCTCGTTTGACTCAGCTCACTGACAAGAGCCGGCTCTTTGGGCTCACAAAACGGCTCTTTAAAAAACAATAATGTTTTGACTATGATAGGTGTGAAAACAATTTTAATTAAATTATTAAATGAAATCATACTCACAATGTCTCACAATTTCTTTGAAAATGCATTGATTTGTTATGAAAAAAGAATACTATTAAACATTTGCATTTTAAATTACAACTTTTTAATGTATAGAAACAACAACATTACAAAACAAATACAATCTGAATCTGAACAACATAATAGAACCCATATTAAAGAAAAATAACTGAAAGGATTAAACTGGTCCATCTTTTTTTGGCATGTTATATAACCAGCATGAAACTATCTCACTAGTATGTTTTGTATAACTAGCATGAACACACACACGCAATGCTGATCATATTTTTATTTTATGAGAGATTTTCATTCAGAAATGCAAGCTGCCTTACTTTCGAGGGGCTGATGCTGTTTCTTCTCCGAGTTTGACACTGTTTGTGTGTGTGTGTGTGTGTGTGTGATGGCTCGGCCCCTCCCTCATTAGAGGGAGCTCTTAGAGTCGGCTCATTCGCGAACGACCCATCATGGAATACGTTCACTGAAGTTCAATCAAGACGAGCCGAGATGGATCCGCCGAATCGACGATCTCAGGTAACCAGTTTTATTTGTTTTTATTTTAAATACGTCAAATGTATCTTAGAAATGTCTGGGAAGAGGGCGATTGGATTATTTTACATATAAATACCTAGACTGTCAAACCACATTGTTCACACTACGTGCCCATGCCCATTGAAAGTGAGATTTTTTTTTAGTAAAAAAAAAAAAGTAATATAACAATAATAATAATAATAAAAAACAGTGCGTGATTGATTATAAAACTCAACGCTGCAATCCGCGATAAAGAAAATCTATTGCAGATGACACTTTTCATTAATTTCACATCACTTCATTCGTGACAGCCATAGATAACATAATTTTACTGGGGCATTTTGCCCCCTTATCCTATTCCCCCGAAATATTTGTTCAGATTTGAATTTAGCAGTTGATCTCGCTACTTAATGTTTAATCACTGGTGTGATTGCACGAGACAATGTGTTAATTATCAGACGTAAAATATTATTTTTGCCTTTTGGAATCGGCTTTCAAATATATTTGGCTAAAACAATCTCACTTTCAATGGGCATGGCACGTAGTGTGAACAATGTGGTTGAAAGTCTAGGTAATTTATATGTAAAATAATCCAATCGCCCTCTTCCCAGACATTTCTAAGATACATTTGGCATATTTAACATCAAAACAAATAAAACTGGTTACCTGAGATCGTCGATTCGGCAGATCCATCTCGGCTCGTCTTGATTGAACTTCAGTGAACTTAATCCATGTGTTCCATTTGCGGTTCAATATCAACCAATAAGATTCCATGTACGATGTCGCGTTTTCATTGGTTGGTCGTTGAAGCCTATTTCTGATTGGTTGTTGCCGTTTTGACAGCGTTTATGCCAAGAGCAAAGAGAAATTCCTGCACAAGAAGAGAAGACTGGCCATGCGCGAACGCACGGGACACAGTCTAAGCACATACACGCTTAAAGAGGAGAGATTCGTGATTGCGCTGAACACGGTTTAAGTGCAGGCATACTCTCTGAGCGAGCCCAGAGAAAATTCTTACAAGAGCAACGTGTATCTGAGAGCGCGCGCGAGCAGAGAGATTCGCGCTCGCACATTATATTAATGTACTTTCGCGCTACAATAATGCGCTCTCGACATTTGACAGGGAAATAACGCCATAGAATAAAGTCGTAGTTTTTGATATTTTTGGACCAAAATGTATTTTCGATGGACTACTTTGATGATGTTTTTATTACCTTTCTGGACGTGGACAGTATACCGTACATACATTCTCAATGGAGGGACAGAAAGCTCTCGGACTAAATCTAAAATATCTTAAACTGTGTTCAGAAGATGAACGGAGGTCTCACGGGTTTGGAACGACATGAGGGTGAGTCATTAATGACATAATTTTCATTTTTGGGTGAACTATCCCTTTAAGGCCTAATGTTTAAAGAGTCGGTAACACGAAGATAGCAGGTTCGAGTCTCAGTACCGGCAGGAATTGTCGGTGGAGGTAGTGAATGACCAGCGCTTTCTTCATCCTCCTTACCCACAACAGAGGAGCCCTTAAAGCAATAAATGTTGTGTGTGTGCACTTGGATGGGTGAGATGCAGGGCACAAATTCTGAGTATGGGACACCATACTTGGCTACACATCACATCACTATAAGTTAACAGTGACTCTGTTTACAGTTATGAAAGCTCAAGATGTATTATATGATGTTTTATAAGGCAATGTAAACTGATAGGTCTAGCTCTAAAATCTAGATAGATGATATAAGCTTTGTTTTCAAATATTTTATTTTATATTCATATTTTAGATACCTTTATAATATGTTATATTAGGCTTCAGGTAAAGTGTTCCTGGATCATTGGACCTGTTGATAATTTTGTCCAGAGCTGATCTTGTTCACATGCTGACAACCTTCCTCCCTCTCCCTCTCCCTCTCCCTCTCCCTCTCCCTCTCTCTCTCTCTCTCTCTCTCTCTCTCTCTCTCTCTACTCTCCTCTCCTCTCTCTCTCTCCTCTCTCTCTCTCTCTCTCTCTCGCTCTCTCTCTCTCTCTCTCTCTCTTCTCTCTCTCTATCTATCTATCTATCTATCAGGACAAATCTGGAGTTAGAGTTGGTTCATCGTGGGGGGAATCTGTGCAGTGGAGGGGCCAGTGCTGCTGCCAAACGCTCCTGTCTCAGTAAGTATCTCTTTCTTTTTTTTTTTTTTCTGTTTTTTTTTTTTTTTTTAAGTATAATATTTGTGTTTTTATTCATTTTTTAAATACATTATAAATTGTGATCAGTATACAATTAACAGCCTTGTCAATGAATAATCCCATTATGATGATCCAAGGTTAGATATTTTTTGAGGGAATATTTAGATATGTACCAGATATTCTACTACATCATTTTGAGATTTTCAGCATCTCATTATGTGCTATAGCAGGGGTGGCCAATGTCGGTCCTGGAGAGCCACAGCCCTGCAGAGTTTTGCTTCAAGCATGATTAAAACTCACCTGTCTGCTAGTAACCCTCAACCTTGATTAGCTGGTTCAAGTGTGTTTGATTAGGGTTGGAGCTGAACTCTCCAGGACCGACTTTATCCACCCCTGCCCTATAGGCAAATGATTTTAAGTCCAAATCCACATCGGCATTATTAGTAGGTAATATTTTATTTATTTATTTAGCCAAATTATAACCAAAATGCTCTTTATGTATCACGTCAGCCGTATTAATCAGACACTAGTTTTGAACTTACTACAGTTTTAGTCTCAGGAGTAATCTGAAGTTAACTGTCTTCAATTCAGTGTTGATGAGTTCATTGCTGCACGCTAAAGGCCATAGCACTGAACCTGAACCACTACACCACACCAAATTAAATGTCCCTGTCAAAGAACTGAACCCTGGTTGTCCATGTGGACTACTGTCCATGATTCAAGTGTGAGGCGTCTGTTCAGATTGTGCAGGAATGCCATTCTTCTTGGATGATGCATTATGAATGATTGTATTTGTATTCTGATGGACACAGAATGAAGAGACTGGTGTTGGTGAATTTTTGAAGTCGAGACCAGTCAATCAACACACATCCACTCGGCTTGCCGTGAAAGACGGTGCTGATGGTGATACCGGTGTTAAGCCGCAACGTCGGTTATGTCACTTGTCTGCGGCACCGATTCTTCACCGTCGTTTTGATATTTTTATAGTGATAAAAAAAAGCAGCGTGCCGAACGTTTAATTTAATTTATCCAGTGAGGAGAGTGAGTCGAGCTGAAGAGTGAGGTGAGAAAGACTAGATGATGGTGGATGATTTAGTTTCGAAACAAAATGCAAAAGCACCTGTTTGGCAATATTTTGGATTTTGAAAATCCTGTTGACTTTTGCCGTTTATCTAAAGTGATTTTGGAAGTTTTTTTAAACATGTGTTTCTTATTTAATTGGTTCCACATTGTTTGCTGATTTTTACTTTATTTAAACTTTGTCTCATTTATTTATTTTATTTGACATCAAAGGTGTATGCCGTGCCTCCAAGCTTTCTTACTCGTTTTGCTAATAAACATTCTATGTTTCTTATGTATTTGGTTATATATTATACATGTTTACTTAGCCTATTTCCAGTTTTGTATACCTATTTAAACTTTATGTAAGTTATTTGTTATTTTATATTATGCATAGCCTGCCCTATAGCATGGTGTATTTTTATTTGTTTTGTTGATAAAAGTTCTATGTTTTATATATAGGCAAAAGTGAGTTTGATGTTGTATTTTGTTGTTGCATTCAAGCAATTGACGCTGAACTGCCACTAATTTGAAAGTGAAAGTAAAATGTGCACGGAGCTTTTAAGCTATTTAAAAGCAAGAAAAAGAGGGAAAATCCAAACAAACTATTGCTTTACACTTAATTGTCGCTAATTCGAAAGCGAGGAAAAGAGGGAACGTCCCTGTCCCCACGGTATTACCGGTGTTGTCACACGTCGATTAACCGGTGGGAAAATTTCCTCACCGTCACAACCCTAACATCCACACACTGGCTCTGTATAAATGAGTTCAGTCCTTGAGCTTGCTTAAAAAAAAAAAAAAAATAAAATAAATCTTGACACTCAAGTGCAGCCGAAGAGATTTCAGACTCCAGGAGTGCAGCCATTTTCTGAGCTACATTTCTGAGCCACAGAGAGGGCCAGGTTTACTCAGTCTCAGTACATTAGAGATCAGATCAGCAAGAGAACAAGAAAATAGAGAGTGTGGACAAAGAAAGGGAAAGTGTGTGCCGCTTGCCCCGTGCAAAACTTACCACCATAGTGCTAGGATTGTGAGTGGTTACTAGGATGCCATTGTTCTTCTTTTTTTTTTCTTTTTATTTTTTTTTTTCACAAAATTTATACAATCTGTTTATAAATTTGTTTGTTTGTTTTTCTTTCTGGTTTTGTTTGGTTTTGATTTTTTGTTTCTTGTTTTGCTTGGTGTTTTGTTTGTTTGGTTTTGTTTCTGCTTTTGTTTGGATTTAGTTTTTTTGTTTGGTTGTATTTGGTTTATTTTTGTTGTTTTAATTTGCTTGGTTTGGTTTGGTGTGTTTTTTTTTTGTTTTTGTTTTTTAAGCATGTTATGCAGTGTCATGTTACATGACAGTTTAATAGTTAAATTTAGTGATTTGTTCAAATGTAAGTGGCTGGTAAAAAGTAGCTGCCTTCCAGAATGACTCTGACTTCTGTCAGATTTGCCATCAGATGTCCTGTATTTAGTCAAAGTGATTCTGGGTTGTATTTAGAAGAATTGAATGTCATTTGATGTTAATTCTTTCTCCGGATGTTAGTGTAGATTGGATGACATTCACTTTTGCCATTCAAACACCGGAGTCTCTTTCTGGCTCGAGTTTCATGTCTATGTTTGATTGATGGCATGTGAATGGGGGCAAGTATCACAGGTGGGTGGAGATGGAAGATCAATATGGAGCTGGAGAGTGTGTGAGGATGGGGGTGGTGGAGAGACGTGGGCGAGGGATAGAGCGATGCAGAGAGCTCCGTTTCGGCTGTCTGTCTACATGATCAAGTGATTGCAAAGTGGATATATACAAGAGGACTGAAGTGAATATCTGGAGATCTCTCACACTTCCATGTGCCATCATGACTGAGGTTAAGAGAGCGTTCATGTTCTTGTAACAGAACAGAATGCGAATGGATTTTTATCACCCAAACCTGTTGCTAGTTGTCCAAGACATCGTTATGAGGGAAGGAGCTGGACCAGTCATATGTCAATAAAACATTAAAAATAATAGAAGATTTAGTAGTTTTAGGCCTGCCTTTTATGATCATTTTTGATAGTTTAACTGTTGAATAAGCTTGCACTGGAACAGCCTGAAAATGTTTGAAAAGAAGTTTATAATAACGTTAGAATTTTTATTATTATTTTTTTTTTATTGCTGAAATATTGACACATTTTCTTTGGACATAGTAATTATAATAGTATTTTTTATATAGTATAATTAGTATAGTAATTAAAAATAGAATAGCCATTACTTGAGTCTTCAGTGTCACATGATCCTTCAGAAATCATTCTAATAACCTGATTTGCTGCTTAAGAAACATTTCTGATTATTATTAAAGTTGAAAACAGTTGTGCCACTTAATATTTATATGAAAACATTGATGTATAGAAAGTTTAGAAGAACAGCATTTATTTGAAATCTTTTGCAACATTATGAAAGTCTTTGCTGTCACTATTGATGAATTAAATGCATCGTTAAAAAATCTTATTAACCACAAACAGTAGTGTCTATTGAAATTGATTCACATTGCTCATGGTGTGAGATGCTGTAAAACACTGAGGTGCAAAGCAACAGCTAAAGGCATCTTTTGACACGTGTAAATGGACCGACACTTCAGAAAAATAGCACAGTCATAATGCAAAAGCACTCTGTGTAAACGTTCTTCTCACATCCCCTCGCACTGCTGTTTCTGTGAAGGGTTTGTTGAAAATTTAATTTCACACTCAATCAACCAATACGTTTTTAAAGCTGTTCCCCGCTCATATTTTGATTAAAAATGCTTTGAATGAAGGAATAATTTTATCCAGTCTATCTTAATTACCTGTAGGTGGTGCTATTGCTCTGTCCACGAGTCTGTAGATGATCCAGCATCTTGTATGTGGCTGGTGTTTTGCTTTGGTAATAATGCACATCTGGCATCCTGTCTGCGCTAAGAATCCATGCAGCCTGTAAAAGCACACAAGGCGGAAATACATCACATCTGTCATTGCATTCAGAGGAGATGAAATTAGACAGTTTAAAAGCTGAAACCGTGTAAAGTGACATTAGAAATTCAGTGTCAGTTGTTATTTTATCGTGTAAGTGACATGACGCTGCAGTCAAACACTTCATCTACATTAGATGTACTGCTCACAGAAGTAGGATAATAAGCTTTCTTTTTTAAAGTGGTAATGACTGTGTGTGTGTGTGTGTGTGTGTGTGTCTAAGTTTCAGTCTGGCTCTAGCATCTCTTAGGCATGTTGGAAATAGAAAACTAAAATACTGTTTGCTGCACACTGCATAATATACAGTATACTGTTAATATGCCTTCGTATTATGAATTGATAATTGATTGTTTTATTAGCATGCTATAATGTGAGCATATGACTACACTGTATTGCATGTGTAATTTAATCAGTTGTGTCACGTTGTCATCTCAAAATGGACTCTTAAGCATTTTTATCCAGTTTTGTGTTAATGTCTTTTGATGATTCAAAAGAACTTTTTAACATATTCAATGTGAAGTTAAAATCTGTGGCTTTGGAAATGAAAGGTCAAGTCAAGCATGTTACATTCATTATATTTAAACTTATTGGTAGATGAAAGAATAATCAAATTATCCTCAGATCGTCAATATATTATTAATAAACTCTTCTGAGCTTTCTGTAGAGCTGCTGTTTTTTTTTTTTGTTTTTTTGTTTTTTGTTTTTTGTAAATGATTACATTAAATTCATCAAAACTGACAGTAAGACATTCATAATGTTAGAAAAAAAAATGTTTCTAGTAAATGCTGTTCTTGTGAAGTCTTTATTCAAAGAATCCTAAAAACAATGTATTACCTGTATCTATTTTTTCATTTGTTTGTTTTTTCATAAAAAACTGCACAACCGTTTCAGCATTAATAATAATAATAATAATAAGACATGTTCCTTGAGCATCAAATTTCTGAAGGATCATGTGAAACTGAAGTCTGGACCCAGCGTTGAAGGCTTCGATCAGTGTGTAAAAGGACAGGTTTTCATGAGGCCTGATGTCTGTCACATGCTCCTACACGCCTGGAGGCTCTACGCAAACTCCATTCCTCATGTTGCACACACTAACACTGGTGTGTGTGTTCTCTGTGTGTTTCAGATCAGCTGTTTCATGTGCTGGCCATGCACATGCGTCTCTACAGCATAGATTCAGCGTACAACCCCTGGACCAGACTCACACAGAGCATGCACAGCAGAGACCATGTGTGAGTACACAAACACAAAAACACACAATCCTGAACTCTGAGTTTTTATAAAATATTACTTGCTAAACTCACAGTGTAGAAATGCACTACCCGTAATCCTGAACAGAGATCAAGCAATCAGAGATGCTGCTGTAATTATGGAAATTAAATTGTTGGCAAAAAACTTCCTGCTAACACAATGAAAGTGTCCTTACAAAAAGTAAGGAAATCACAGTTTCAACAAATCAGCATATTAGAATGATTTCTGAAGATCATGTGACACTGAAGATGTAATGATGCTGATAATTCATCTTTGATCACAAAAATAAATATATATATATATATATATATATGTGTGTGTGTATGTATGTATATATATATGTGTGTATGTATGTATGTATGTATATAATGTTTTTTTTTTTCAAGTTTTTTTTTTTTTCAATTTTTTTTTTTTTTTTTTGGTCAAATGCAACCTTCAATTAGAATGACAGTATTATCTGATTTTTTTTTTGCAATTGACTTAAATATACTAACACATTCACACACATATACTATGTAATCAATAGTTTCATATTCGTTGTTCGCAATGTTGCACAAAACTGTGAGAGCAGAGTAGTCTGGCTCACAAACACTCTGAGGCAGTTCTCCTAACAAGTCAGCCGAAAAGATATACACTCTTAAGTTCTTTGTTGTATTTTGGTATTTAAAAGAAAAAAATAATAATAAAAACAGAAGGCAGAAGATTCTACTCTAAATGGCTTCTTATGTTGTGTGTCTCTGCTGCTGCATCTTTTTGAGAGAGAGAGACTTGCACAAATGGGGTTTCCATAGATACCAATAATTGCTGCATCTAGCAAATTATGGTGTGCAGCACTACATTTCATGAGTGCGGCGCTTTATTTTGAGGGTTTATGGCTGTGTGGAGGTTACCGCTCACTGCGTCTCCTGTTTAAAAGGCACTTAACACTCTCGGGTGAGTTAAATGGCCTCATTTCTCCAGCGTTGGGGTGGTAAGACCTGTGTGTCTCTTAGGACTGTTGGACGGGCTGAACTCAGACTCAGATGGGAGACAGCTGTGCCTATAAATACCTTGTTATAGGGTTTTGAAGGAAACCTCTGTCACTAGAACCCTCGGGCGCTTTAGCAGCACTGTTAATATAGCCATCTGAATAAAAGCACTGCTGTCCCTGCTTCTGCCTCTAATCTCTCATCAAGCACAAAAGACAATGTGTTTTATTATATGAGAGGTAGTTTTTGGACCGTAAAGTCATTCTTGATGTGTTTGGATGCCATTGTATGTCAGTTGTATTTGTGTGTGTTTGAGTGTGTGTCCAAATGTCTTTGAGGCATTAGTTCTGCTCTAATGGACAGCACTTTGTCCCACACACTCTTCTAAATAAATATTTGCTCGAATAATATTTTCTTTTTATATTTTAATTGCAATATTGGGTTTATGTAACCTGTCCACCTACTGTACAGTTACAGTAAGACTCCATTGAAAGAACCTGTGACTGGTCTCCTACAGTAATTAGTCCCGTTCTCACATAATGATTTCAGTTGTGCTGCTGTGGGCGAGAGAGATGTGGAAGTATCATCTGTAGATCACATTATCATGCATGCATGCATCAGAAGATAAATGCTGTGTATACTGTATACTGCTCTTTATTTTTTGATAGTGGTCATGTTTTCTGAGTTTCTGAAGCATTTAGTGTAGTATTGTTGAATGATTGTGTGTTTGTGTGCAGGTACTGTGATGATGAACGTCCTGAGGTGCCCATGCTCTTCAGAGACGTCCCATCCCTCCTCATCATCTTCATCCTTACCATGCCTCAGCCTTTACGCAAAGGTAACACATACACACACACACACACACACACACACACAAACAGTACATCATCTTTACACACACATAATAAAATAATGCATGCGTCACAAACTGCTCATGTTCATATTTTACAGTAAATGGCTGTCAATCAATCTGAGCAGTCATAATCACTGATCATTGATTGGCTCTCAAATAAGCATCATGCGTTTCGTCGTTGTGAGCAAGGGATCGATTCGAGTCCATCAGTCTGAAGACACAATAAAGCTTGTATTAGAACAGAAACGGGCTGTGCATGTGTTGGAGAATATTTCAGTGTTGTGTGTGTGTGTGTGTGTGTGTGTGAGAGAGAGAGAGAGAGAGATGTCATTGTCTCTGGTGAGGAATGTTAATGGAGTGTCTTTGTCTGTGTGTGTGTGTGTGTGTGTGTGTGTGTGTGTGTGTGTGTGTGTGTGTGTGTGTGTGTTTCTCATCACACAACTGGTCCTAACACCTGCTACATGCACAGAAGGGCTAATTACCCTCCCCAAAAAAATCAAATGTCTTTTTTTTTTTTTTTTTTTTTGTCTACACAGTCACATAATTGATTTTTGTGTCTTTACAAAAGGTCCATTGTTCTCTTGAAAGCTCTAGGGTCTATAGAGCTCTTTGAGTGAGGGTTATTCAAGGAAATAACCAACATTTTTACATTTGTGGAGGCCATAGTAAAAGGTTAAGAATAAGTTTTCTGATTTCTGAAATTACACAAGATTTCATATCACTACAAAGTGTGTAGCTTATGCAGATAAATTAGATTGTAGTGATGTAGGTTAAAAACATTAAGTTCAAAAAGTTACACGAAGAACTTCCAAATACCGTTATGAATTATTATAGTGCTCCTGCTGCTCGAACAGTGGAGCAATGCAACGTCAAGGTCATGGGTTCAGTTCCTAAGAGTGAAAGTGATTGAAGGCTTGAAGTGATGAAATATATACCTAGAATTTGAAACGGTCATAATGTTATGTAATAAGAGGGAAATATATACATATATATATATATATATATATACAGTGGGTATGGAAAGTATTCAGACCCCCTTAAATTTTTCACTCTGTTATATTGCAGCCATTTGCTAAAATCATTTAAGTTCATTTGTTTCCTCATTAATGTACACACAGCCCATATTGACAGAAAAACACAGAATTGTTGACATTTTTGCACATTTATTAAAAAAAAAAGAAAAACTGAAATATCACATGGTCCTAAGTATTCAGACCCTTTGCTGTGACACTCATATATTTATATCAGGTGCTGTCCATTTCTTCTGATCATCTTTGAGATGGTTCTACACCTTCATCTGAGTCCAGCTGTGTTTGATTATACTGACTGGACTTGATTAGGAAAGCCACACACTTGTCTATATAAGACCTTACAGCTCACAGTGCATGTCAGAGCAAATGAGAATCATGAGGTCAAAGGAACTGCCTGAAGAGCTCAGTGACAGAATTCTGTCAAGGCACAGATCTGGCCAAGGTTACAAAAAAATTCTGCTGCACTTAAGGTTCCTAAGAGCACAGTGGCCTCCATAATCCTTAAATGGAAGACGTTTGGGACGACCAGAACCCTTCCTAGAGCTGGCCGTCTGGCCAAACTGAGTTATCGGGGGAGAAGAGCCTTGGTGAGAGAGGTAAAGAAGAACCCAAAGATCACTGTGGCTGAGCTCCAGAGATGCAGACGGGAGATGGGAGAAAGTTGTAGAAAGTCAACCATCACTGCAGCCCTCCACCAGTCGGGGCTTTATTGCAGAGTGGCCCGACGGAAGCCTCTCCTCAGTGCAAGACACATGAAAGCCCGCATGGAGTTTGCTAAAAAACAGAGAAATAAGATTCTCTGGTCTGATGAGACCAAGATAGAACTTTTTGGCCTTAATTCTAAGCGGTATGTGTGGAGAAAACCAGGCACTGCTCATCACCTGTCCAATAGAGTCCCAACAGTGAAGCATGGTGGTGGCAGCATCATGCTGTGGGGGTGTTTTTCAGCTGCAGGGACAGGACGACTGGTTTCAATCAAAGGAAAGATGAATGCGGCCAAGTACAGGGATATCCTGGACGAAAACCCTCTCCAGAGTGCTCAGGACCTCAGACTGAGCCGAAGGTTCACCTTCCAACAAGACAATGACCCTAAGCACACAGCTAAAATAACGAAGGAGTGGCTTCACAACAACTCTGTGACTGTTCTTGAATGGCCCAGCCAGAGCCCTGACTTAAACCCAATTGAGCATCTCTGGAGAGACCTGGAAATGGCTGTCCACCAACGTTTACCATCCAACCTGACAGAACTGGAGAAGATCTGCAAGGAGGAATGGCAGAGGATCCCCAAATCCAGCTGTGAAAAAACTTGTTGCATCTTTCCCAAAAAGACTCATGGCTGTATTAGATCAAAAGCGTGCTTCTACTAAATACTGAGCAAAGGGTCTGAATACTTAGGACTATGTGATATTTCAGTTTGTCTTTTTTAATAAATCTGCAAAAATGTCAACAATTCTGTGTTTTTTTTTGTCAATATGTGGTGCTCTATGTACATTAATGGGGAAAAAAAATGACCTTAAATGATTTTAGCAAATGGCTGCAATTTAACAGAGTGAAAAATTTAAGGGGGTCTGAATACTTTCCATACCCACTGTATGTGTGTGTGTGTGTGTGTATGTGTGTGTATATATATATATATATATATATATATATATATATATATATATATATATATATATATATATATATATATATATATATATATAGTGTGTATGTATGTTTATATATGTATGTATATTTTTTTTAAATCATAATCCTAATGAAATCATTATACATAGATAAATCACGGCAGTGTAACCCCAAACATGTAAGTGAAAATCAGCTTTGATTTCATGCTGTGCTTTAAACAGAAGATCCTGCATCTGGTGTTGATGGTAACCATGCTGTGTGTGTGTTTGTGTGCAGAGCACTTTACGTGTGTGGTGAAGGTGTTGTACAGTCTGCAGTACACACAGGCTCTGGCCGCTCTGTCTGTCAGATTCAGCCGTGAGGAGAGACTCGCCTGGAGCAAGAAGGTGCTGCCAATAACCTACTCATCACAGCCACCAGTCAGTCACAGCAAGCACGTGTGTTATAATAGCTCTGGAACAGCAATATAAATTGGTTCACAACTGATGTAGATTCAGTTGATGTTTGGTCGTGTGTGTTTATATTTGGATTGTTTATTATTCAAAGGCTCATGTGGCTCATCTAGTCAGATTTCAAAACTGCAACTATCTATTTTATAATGATTAAATTGCACATTAAGACCCGTGAAGATAGGCTAATTTTATTAAGAGAAAGAATATGGTATTGTGCCTCAGTCCTGTTTGTTTAAGGGGTTGATCGTCATAATCTTCAGATTACCCAGAATGAGGAAATCACTCAGATAAATCTCACTCTGAAGAGATCATTAGCAATGGTTCTGAACTCGACTAAATGACTATTTTTGGTGTAGAGGTTCTCTCTCTCTCTCTCTCTCTCTCTCTCTCTCTCTCTCTCTCTCTCTCTCTCTCTCCCTCTCTCCCTCTCCCTCTCCCCCTACCTCCCTCATATTTAAAGTAACTGACTTTCAAAGCCTAGCATGTTGGATTCATAATACAGCCAGTGTAATTCAGTCCAGTTGGTACAATAACAGTGATTACACTCTGAAGGGAGAACTGTAAAACACTGCTTGCTTGAATTCATGTTGTTTCACACACAGAACACGCCAAACTCTGACAAATCATGGGAGTCGCTCCTGTGTCACATGATCTCTGAGCTGACGAAGGCCAAAGATGTGTATGACACAAACTCTGAGGAAACACTTGTGGTGAGTCACATGGACCTCTCAGCACAACAAACCAGTGGTTAGCAGTGGACATTGCAATAATGAGTTGACCTGACAAACCATCTTAATAATTTGATTGCCTTTAATCTTACAAATAACATTTATTGGACAAAAATTGATTGTTGATGTTGAATTCAGCATAGTACTAACCATGTGTATATATGTATATTTATATATATATGTTTATGTGCAAGTACTATTTATGTATACTATACTGTTCAAAAGTTTGGGGTCGGTGCGATTAATTTTTTTTAATGATTATTGTCTATTATGCTCACAAAGGCTACATTTATCTGATCAAAAATACAGTAAAAACAGTAATTTTGTGAAATGTTATTACACTTTAAAATGAATGTTTTCTATTTTTAATATATTTTAAAATGTAATTTTTTGTGATGGAAAAGCAGAATTTTCAGCATCATTGCTCCTTTTTTTTTTTTTTTTTTTTTTTTTTTTACTCCATAATATTTTTGTGGAAATTGTTTTTCTGATGTATTTTATATTTTATTGTATTTATTATATAAACTTCAACATTTATTCAAAAAAAAAGTGTGTGAAAGTTGTTTACTTTTGATCAGATAAATGCATTCTTGTTGAATAAAAGTATTAATAAAAAAATAAACTTTTGAATGGTCGTATATCATCTATACATCTAATTTCATAATGACTTTTAATGTAAAATACTTCAAGTTTAGTGACAACCAGCCAAAGAAGAGTCCTTCTCTATTGCAGAGGAATCAGCAGCTCACTGTTGAGTTTGACGCTTGTTCTGATCTCTGAGGGCTGTTTATCGGGGCTTGATCAACATTAATTAATGATGTCTTCTTCTCTCTGTAGTTGAGCTCCAGTGTGTGGTCTCCTCAGTCCATTGAGTTCAGCCTACAGCAGTTCTGTCTGCCCTTCCTGAGACTGTCCTGTTTACTGCAGCACCACCTGTATGGAGACAGCTTACCCGGCTGCCTGGTACACACACACACACACACACACACACAGTTAATCTGCTGTCTAAATGAAGACATTCTGCTGTTTTTATGTAAAGCTAGTTTCAAATACTATAACCTACTAATACTGAAGCCCAGTTGCTAACTGCCGAGTGTCTGTGGTCACAGGTGGAGGAGGAGTTCTCTCTGCTGGCCGGGTGTCTGGGTTTGGCTGGTTCTGCTCAGTCCAGTGCAGCGTGTCTGGAGTGGAACGTCAATGCTTTGGATCTGATCAGTCAGTGGTGTTCAGAAGTCATCGCTCTGTCTGATACTCCCACCCAGCAGTCTGTGGTCAGTGTCTGTGTCTCCTAGGTCATGTTTCTTTGCACCCTGTGTTATTTGAAGTGTTGCTAACACCAGGGATTTAATTAGTTGTGGTATTCAATACTGTTAACCACTGTGAACCTAACCAAGCATGACTTGTGTCATTAAGCATTATATTTAATATTTAGTATGCAACTTTGTAGAGCAGGGTTTGAAACAGATTTCATGCTGCAAAACAAATTTAAAGACAATCAGCTTTCAGCCGAAAACGTGAAACTTTGTATGTGTTTTGCCTGTTCGTTTACAACAGCGTTTTGGTGTGTGCATAGTAGGTGTTGGGTATGTAGACATGCACAGTACGTGTCAATTTTAAAGGCAAGCGTGAACAAACATACACAACATTGGCGGAGTACATGGTACTGTTGTTGCTGCTCAAGAGTTTGCTAACGCTTCTTCAGGAAAGTGTGGATTTACTTCACCAATATTACAACCAACAGCGGAAACACATCATATACACCATATAATCGTCACTTCCCTACAGGTACTGTTTACTAACAAGGTGACAGCGCCAACTACTGGCCTGGCATACGTAACATAGCGTTTTTGGCCGTTTTTGCAAATATGTGTAAACGCGAATTGTTTTGAAAACGTGGTTGTGTATACATGAAAATTTTTAACGCAAGGGAAAAACTCTTCCGTTTTTGACTACATCGTTGTTGTGTAAACGTAGCCTAAGCTGCAAAATATCTTGGACTGTGTGACAGTCGTGGCTGATTAGGGCAAGACTAATCTTAAAAAGTTTCAAGTTGGGTGGATGTTTTGGACTACAATTCATGGTTTTGGATCAGAAATATTTATTTTCATTTTTTCCCACCATGTTAATATTTTTGATTAAAGACCATCACAGGGCACAATGAACACAGCAACATTCCATAAATAAAAAAAAAAAAAAAAAACAGAACGGTTGTTTTGATTTCATGGTAACTTTAAAGGGATACTCCACCCCAAAATGAAAATTTTGTCATTAATCACTTACCTCCATGTCGTTCTAAACCCGTAAAAGCTTTGTTCATCTTCGGAACACAATTTAAGATATTTTGGATGTCTACCCCAAAGCTTGAGACTGTCCCATAGACTGCCAAATAAATAACAGTGTCAAGGACCAGGAAAGTATGAAAAGCATTGTCAGAATACTCCATCTGCCATCAGTGATTCAACCGTAATGTTTTGAAGTGACGGGAACACTTTTGTAAGCGAAAAAAAAAAAAAAAATAATGACTTTATTTAACAATTCCTTTGTCAACAGTCTCCTCTGTGTCTCTCCATATCACCGTATGCTGCGTGTGCTCTTCTGTATCAGCCGCGCCACAAGGATGCGCTGTGTTTTCCTTCGAATCGAAGCTAAATACACATAGAAATAGTGCTTCATAACATTACGGTTGAACCACTGATGGCAGATGGAGTATTCTGGTGACGACTTTCATACCTTTTCTGGACCTTGACACTGTTATTTACTTGGCAGTTAATGGGACAGTCACAAGCCTTTCGGTTTTCATCCAAAATATCTGAAATTGTGTTCCTAAGACGAAAAAAGCTTTTACAGGTTTGGAATGACATGGGGGTAAATGATTAATGACAATTTTCATTTTGGGGTGGAGTATCCCTTTAATATGGAGAGTGAAATACAAGGTTTGTAGTTTGATCCCTAGAAAAATGTACATTGAAAACTGAAACGTTTGTCACATTTGAGCATTTTGAACAGGATGACACAGCAACATCTTCCAGTGGAAGATGGACAAAAATAAGATATTTCACATTTTTTATAAGATTGCTTTGACTGATAGTGAAAGGAAATTTACTTTGTGAGTGGTTTTCTTGAATCTCTTCAGTCTCTATTAGGTCAGGATCCGCAGTGGGCCGCCCCTCGCCTCCTGCACCTGCCAGACAATTACAATACCATCTTCCAGTATTACCACAGGAAATCCTGCACCAGCTGCGGCAAGACCCCCAAAGACCCTGCGCTCTGCCTGGTGTGCGGCGCGTTCGTCTGTCTGAAGGGTCAATGCTGTAAACAGCAGGGCGTCTGTGAGTGTGTGCTGGTGAGTGTGTAGCATGCAAGCTTCAATATGAATGATTTGTACACTGATTATAATCATGATTATAATGAGCTGTAAATTTTAATCCAAAGCACTCTCAGCACTGCGGAGCTGCGACCGGTATCTTCCTCCTGATTAACGCCTCGGTCATCATTATCATCCGAGGCCATCGCTTCTGTCTGTGGGGGTCTGTGTATCTGGACGCTCATGGAGAGGAGGACAGAGACCTACGGTAAACCTCTCGCTGCTCTATTCTGCATCTGTTCTGAGGGTCCCAGTAGCCAGGGCAGAAATGTACTTTTCCATTAAGGGGTGATGCTTGTAAGGGCAGTTTTTATAATTGCTATATTAAATGTATATATTTTTTTTTCTTTTCAAATTTAACCAATTTTAATCAGTCAGAATCTGATGCAAAGTGAGCCGATCTAAATGTACGACCAAAAAAAATCTGCATTTTACAGATCTAATTTTTAATTCATGTTGACATTATCTTACTCGTGACATCCGTGTTCTCTTATCTTAAAATCAGGGAGCGTTTTGGTTCATTTTTGTGGCATTCTTGCCCTGCTCAGTAGTCATTTATTTGTGGATTTATTTGTCTGTTCATTTCTTTTATAGAGAAAATGGTTTTCATTTCCTGCTGTTTTTTTTTCTGTTCCATAGTCGAGGAAAGCCTCTGTATTTATGTGAGGAGAGATACCGCGTTCTGGAGCAGCAGTGGGTCTCGCACACCTTCGACCATATCAACAAGCGCTGGGGTCCCCATTACAACGGACTTTAACAGTACAGCCCACATCCTGGAGAGGACAGGTCACATGATGTCAGTGGCAGCCTCTGTGACATCCTCTGATGATTTCTGTCGTGTAATATAAAGAAAACCTGCATTGAGTTGGCCACCGCCTGGGTTCATGTGAAGTTTAGTGTACAATCAAGCCTATTGACTAACAGCGTGTGTGTGTGTGTGTGTGTGTGTGTGAGTGTGTTCAAAAGTGATTTTTCGTGTGGATTTATAGGGGGAGAATTTCGTTTTGTTCCAGCAAGCTCAAAGTGAAAGCACACTGAGTGAATCTGTGTCTAGTCTGTTGGACGCACAAGTGGAATAATACTTCAGTTCTGTAATGTTTGGAAAACTGAAATAGTTTTTGAGGAGAGAGACTCTTGTAGGGAAAAAAAAAACAAAACCATTTCGACCAATGTTAAACAAATCATGTATAGATATCAAAATTAATATCAAAACCTTGAATGCTGAAGGTACCAAGACTCTCTACATATCCACCCACCGCCCCGTGACCACATCGTGCTGTTTGAGCTGAAACACATCTCATAAGACTGACTGTGGGTTTAAAGCAGGGTATGAGACGAAATATCAAC
Source organism: Cyprinus carpio (assembly GCF_018340385.1). Classification (NCBI taxonomy): domain Eukaryota; kingdom Metazoa; phylum Chordata; class Actinopteri; order Cypriniformes; family Cyprinidae; genus Cyprinus; species Cyprinus carpio. The sequence goes on from NC_056580.1 coordinate 1,811,731, forward strand.
CGATTAGAGCTAAAGTGAGATTTCTCTCTGACTCGAGGTGTAGTTGCTGCCATCCTCAGGAATATTATTTAATTTTTTTTATTTTATTTTTTTTGCTTGTAGTCTCAGATAAAAGATTTTAATATTTAAGAAGTGCTGCTATTCATTGTTTGAATAAAGTAAATTATACCTTTGTAAAATATATATATTTATATATATTTTTACAATATTCATCTTTTTTTTTTCTAATGGAGGCTCTGTTTTTGATGGTGGTTGGGTTGTCTGTTTAGTTTATTATTAAAATATTCCCCTGCAACCTTGTAGCACACTTTATTAAATGGCTAGAGACAGAGCTAGTCTTTATGTAATGATCTGCCGCCCTTTCCCTGAGATAAAGTTCATAAAGGTCAACTAAAAATATATAAAACTTAATTTTTTTTTTTTTTTTTTTTTTTTTTTTTTTTGGCATTAAGAAAATGAAGTTGGTTTTAGAATAAAGATTATTTTTATCATTTTCACCACTAACACAATTTGCCCCAAATTCTTATTACTGCAAACCATCTTAATGTGTTTTTCCCTTCAGTAGGTTCCTTTTTTTAAAAAAAAAAACTGTAAAGCGTGAGCAGATGTTTAATTTGTCTGTTAATACAATTATGGTTCTAAAAATCTGCTTCCTTTTTATTTATTATTGCAAAATAGAATTTCTTTAAGGGTGAAATAGTGATCTGTGAATATTGACAGATTTCCTGAGATTCACCAAACTATAGCCAAAGTAATCTTGCCACACACCCACCTAGTCAGTTTTTACTCCGTTTTGATTGTCTTTCATTTATTCTAATTAAATGATAATTCCTGGACTGGTGTCAGATGGTCCATAGGGGGCAGTGTTTGCCATTACACTGAGCACTGGTTCAGCAAGTCACATCATACAGATTCTCAGAGCCATTTGATGACTGGTCTGTTGGTAGCAACTGGCCGCCAGAGTTCAGTTTCTCCTCCTCTAGGATTTTCCAGGTAGTGAAGTTTTCTTTTGTTTAAAGACATTATTATTTATGTTGTTGTGATATTTTGATGCACACACCATTCGATATCTTGAGTTCCTGATCTGAAGTGTTCCTGAGAAAAGGGTTGTCACTTTGTTCTACAGCTTTGAACTCGGCCAGATTGTGTATAGATCATTTATGCAATAGAATCAGACCACTGCATAAATTATCTAAACATGGAGGGGGGAGAAAAGATCTGTTTTAATGTTATCAAAAAAAAAAAAAAGAGCGGGAAAAAAGAGAAACTTTACAAGAAAGGTACATTACACAAATAGTCATTTAGCGAAGGCTAGTTTTCCAGTCCGATAAATGTGGTGTTCCTCAAAGCTCTGTCCTCGGACCATCATTGATTGTGTAATCTGTGTCTGTGGAGAGGGCATTGTGTATGCACAAGTTAATTATTTGAAAATGCATTAAACTGGATCACATCAAATTGAATATTTCACCCCAGTGCAGTGATGGACATGTATGGTATGGCACACAATTACTTAATTTTATGCAGCTCCTATGTTACCAAGTGGTTTAATTTTAGTACTCCCTCTTTTCATCCTTGTCCCCTTAAAAATTAATATCACTTTAACACAAAATGGCCCCACTCTAAACCTTACAGTGATCCACGATGCGTGACCACATTGAGAGTTCTTGGGGAAAAAAATAAAATAAAATAAATAAATAAAATTATCCTATTCTATTTGTTGTATATAGAAATTTAATACACAAATTTAGATGAAGTTTGCAGTTCATTTTCACATTTGATGTTTTGTATGTCTATTTTGGTTGTGCGTCACAATCAAAATAATGACATCAGTGGAGCCATTGTAATTATATTAAGTGCTATTATAGTGACACATGCAACATCCAGCTATATTGCGGGCATTTTGCCTTTTGTTTGTCTCTTATTGAAGACAGACATGCACCCCCAACACAACACACACATATACGCATATTCAGACATTTAAGCACTGATTTAAATAAATAAAAAGCATGTTTGATTTGTATTGATCAGTTTGATTGGTAAGTATTGATTATCATTGCCGCATTAATGCCATGCTGGAGGGAAGATGGTTTCGATGCACTTGAAGTTTGCTTCTTTTCTTTATTTTGTCTTGTTTTCTTGCATGCTGCTGTTATTTTTTCTTCTTTTTCTTTTTTTCCTATTCTTTTCTTTGAGAGTTCTTTTCTCTCCTTCCCCACTTTGTATAGACAGACAGTTGTGCTTCGTGTGATGGGCAGATGATGCTGGTGTGTTCTCCTGCGGTGAATGTTTGTCAGGCAGGCAGTAATACAGTACATTACTGTAGGTGCTGATTCAGACTTTATGATGTCATCTCAGAAAGGGTGACTTTTAATGACATTTAATGCAAAATGTAACATATGTGAATAAAATACACAGATGCTCTGATATGCCTTTGTGTGTTTTTGTTCTGTCCCCCATTGTAACTGAAAATCTGAGGTGGTAACATCGCTGTTTTTGATGCAGTTAAACTTACTGATTTGCTATTAGAACAGACCCCACAGCTGAGAGACGCACAGGTAGGCTAATTCACACACATTTAATGTCTCTCTCTCGTGCCTCTCTCTCTCATACCTGCATACCAACGGCTCAAGTCTATATATATATATATATATATCTATATATAATATATATATATATATTATAATATATATATATATATATATATATATATATATATATATATATATATATATATATATATATATATATATATAAATACGTAGTCAATATGTTTTTAGTTGTGGTAACAGTGATTTAATATAATAAGCAGAATAACTGACTCTGGTCCATCAAATTATTGCAAAACACTTCACGTCGAGGGTGCATTTGCATTATGCATTATTATCATTATGCCTAGACTATATATTACCGTTCAGAAGTGTTTTGTCAGTGTTAAGAAATTAATACTCAAGTGAGAGTGCAACAACAGTGTAGGGACAGTTTATTTATTTTATTTAAACTTACAGACACTGACAGCATGGTGTTTTATTTAAATGAATGGAGCATTTAGGTAGATGTAAAAGTTTAAGTTGTGGGGATACATGGCATACATTTATTTTAATATCATTGTATAAATGTGAGCTGTGTCATCTGTTGACACTGCCATTGAATTTCTATTGTTATAATGCTTGGTTGTTAAAATTGCTAATCTGCGAGTATAGCAGCAGTTCATTTTGCTGAAGTTTGGAAACTGACCGCATCATATTAATGAGAGTCTTGTCTTTTCTCATGAGGCTTCACTGTGGCCACTAGAGGCTCAGGTTATCTAGGCCGAGAGAGAACATAATGACCCTTTCTCTACCAATTAGTTACAGCAGATAATATGAATTCTGCAAAAGTTAACACAGAACATATCAATCCTTTTTCTGATTTATTGTTTGTTAAAGCCAAACACATTCACAAATGTGTTATAATTGATCAGACAACAGACACAGCATTAGATTCGCTGCATTAGACTCAGCGTTTGCTAAACGAGTTCATCTGTCTAATGACTCAATCTTCAGTGATGTTGTGCTGCGGACCAGAAACCAAACCCCTGTAAACATGTTTGTGCGCTGAATGGAAAGTGGGTTGGCAACACAATAGCTGCCTGGACGACACACTGACCAATACACCGCCTACACTGTGCATGACATCATAGCGTATTAGCTTAGCAAACTGGATTTGTTTGGATGATTGCAGTTTCTGTTTATGCAGGTTTTATGGAAAAATGCTTTGTAATGGATGCTGTATTTTGATGCCGCATGCATTCCAGCAGCTACCGTAGGTATTATTATCATCTGAAATAGGTTGTCATTTGTTGTATTTATATTTAGGACCATTAAGTTTTGCATTTTGACCTTCCTTTTTAAAGCCCATCTTCCCAAATTCTGCATTACATTTAAAATGATTGCCTTTTGAATGTTTTAACTCCTCATCCAGCTGTTTGTAAGTGTTATATTGCACCCGTGCTTGTGCTGGGATTGGTCATGTGTGCACACTGCTTCCTCTCTGAAGCGCTCACACAGGAACTTATCAAATTCTAGTGAATTATTAACCTCAGGACAGCTAGGAAGGTTTGAAAATCACTTCGGATATGTCAGAAACCGGCTATGGCAGGTAGGTCTTCTCTACATTTTTTTTGTAACTGGTTGAAAAAGAAATTAGAATGTCAAAAAAAGCCATTAGTGCAGTTCAAGGCCACAAAGAAACACAGGTGGACATGATTACAGGTGATGTGCTGAGTGATCCTGGGTGCTGTGATAGGTTACTTGATAATCCACAGAACAGCATCTACACAGCTTGAGCTAGTGTACGCTTACAATTAGAACGAACAGCTCTGTTTTTTCACATAGTAATATGAATTCTATAATAAAAAGGTAGATAATTAAGCTAGAATTTAAAGGTATTTTTAGTATGATTCTTTAATATTCTTACAGGAAACGCCAATGGAAGAACCAATGTGGTCCAAAACAGGTAAGGAACATAATCTTGAGCATTTTAGAGAAATAATTTTTAAATTGATTTCAAGCGATTTAAGAGAACTTAAATGGAATATACATGATGTGAATTCAAGCATAAAAAACAACAACCACAAAAGTATCTGGACACTTTATTGACATAAAAACATGTCAGAATTGTATTGCATTGGAAGTCCGTTCCCCTTAATGACACCGAGACATTTTTAGGTGTCCAAATATTTTTGGAGGGCCACTGTATTTTTACTTAGCATCACGACATATTCCCAAACTGATATGTTATTTTATTAAAATATTTTTTTTTCTCCTAAATTGGCTAAGCCTGACAAAATTTGGTTTAATCTCATATTGATATAAATAGAAATGGCTCTTGACTGATGCATATAATTTGATCTGTGTGTCAATGGCTGTATTGATAATGAGTGTTTTTAATGTATGGTGTGATGAGTGTATATCCAATTAAAGCTCATGATAAGTGTGTGTGTGCAGTTTCTCAGGGTGCTAACTAACCCTGAGGTGTGTGTGTGTGTGTGTGTGTGTGTGTGTTTTACTCTGTGGCCAGAGGTCTGGATAACTCTGAGGAAATACAGAGGACAGAGTTTTATCATCTCCATGGCAGGATATGGTGAGAGAGAGATGTGATGTTTCTTCACTGTGGTGATGCTGAATATGCATCACACACTGCTGAAGAACATACATCTCTGCACTGCAGACTCAGAAACATACATGTCAGTGGATGCATCCAATTCGCTGCTTTGTTTTGGCATCTAATCATGTCATCCCCCCCAAAAAAAAAAAAAAAAAAAAAATCAGGATATGCTTTCTTGTACTAATTTTGAACACAAAGAATTTGTATTTATTGTTTTAATATATATATATATATATATATATATATATATATATATATATATATATATATATATATATATATATATATTTAAATAATTATATATATCTTTAGTTGTATTCTGAGGGCTCATTCACACCTACTTCATAGCCAGTAAAGTTGTGATGGCTCATGTCTGTAGTTAGTACGGATCGATCTGTCAGGGGTCATGCAGAAATTGAGGTCATGCTTGTAAATCCAGCGTTTACTGGTGGACGGCACAGTCTGTCACATTCCCGTAACAGGATTAGAGAGGACAGGACTGTGCACCTTTGCCCTGAATGAAGTCAGGCCTGTGTGTGAGAGGGGAGCTTAGAAAATAAGATTATGTTGTAAGACCTTCCTTCTCTCTGCCTGTACTGCCAACTCTCATTTCACTTACATGCTGAACACTCACAGAACACTGTCTGTTTATTTCTCGGTGTTGTGTTGTTGTTGTGTTGTGGTGATGATGTAAACCTATCAGCCTCTGTGTGTGTGGTGTCTGCTTTCCTCTGCCACAGGCACCACACTGAGAGAGAGCATCAGGCCGTTGTCATGTGGTTGCTAAGGTGTTCTTAGTGAGTGTTTTTAATGTACTATGCAGTTGCTAGGGAATCCTAGGTGGTTCCTATGGTATTCTAGAAGAATAATCAACTTCTGGCTATTTTGAAAATGTCTTTAAACTAAACTAAAATGTATTGCGGGAAGTTAGCCTTGCGAAGAATTTTATTTTATTTTATTTTATTTTAATGGAACAGTTTATTGAACCTTTCAGAAAGCAGAGAATTTGCATATGAGCTTTTTAAATTTTATACATCATGTTTTTTATGGCACATGCTGTTTTTTCCCCCTTGTTTGCATGCATGAAGTATCAATAACCTAAATTGATATTTTAATATATTCAGTCTTTTGATAGTGTATGACAAGCCCCACTCCCCCAGGTGTTTTGAGCAGTAGGATTATATAATATATATGTATTATATAAAATTATTAAAAATCAATGTGTATTAAAAGTTAAAATACAAAATAAACATTCATTGATTAGTACTTTTACTACTTAAGTACATTAAAAATTAAATACTTTTGTACTTTCACTCAAGTAAAAATGAAAAGGAGCACTTAATATGTTTACTGGAGTAATATTTAATTAGATTATCTGTACATTTACTCAAGTACTTGATTTGTGTACTTCGTCCACCACTGCACATACAGTATGGTATGATTCAGTGAGAATATGGGGCTCATACTGAAAGAGGAAAAAAGAAACAACAGTTTCATTCAGAGGCAAAAATATGAAATTTGGTGCAGCAGTTATTATTCATATGGCTAAGAGTAAATTCTGAAAGCTTGTAATGTAAATCAATGAGGTCTGTATAACAGTATGACAAACTACTAACTGTACATAGATATCAGTTATCACTCTATATCTCCAATAAAGTCTTAGTAAGATTATATTTAAATGCTTAGTTTTATGATCAAAGCTCTAGTTTCAAAACAAAGCAGTGCATTACAATGATTATTGGGAGATGAACAATTAAACTTTATGCAAAAGCATGATACTCGCATTTGAACATGATTTTTCTAAAAAAAATAAAAAATAAAAAAAAATATATATATATGTGAAACCAAGTCCAAACAAACAAACATTTATCTTGAAATATTACTAATAATAAAAAAGTACCTCTTATGTTTACTTTATAAAAATCATTAAAAATTTCACAAAAACACAAGTGAATTATACTAAATAGGCCTTGGACTTGCTTAAAAAGTATAAACTATCAGACAAATTACAACAGGTATTTTGTTTTCATTCAATTTTCACATGAACTATTATACAGTAGGTTTTATATAATACATTGACTTTTTAGGCTGTGTATTGTGAACACAGAATATGATTTGGACAGATGCTGAACTGACACGTGCACTCGCTGAGAATGAGAGGCAGCTATTGTACTTGGCTGTTGTTTTCACTCAGGTCCTGCTTCACTGGTCTCCTGTTCCCATGAGAATATGAGCCATGGCAACACAGTCTGTGTTTATGACTGCAGAGGCGCAGTCTCGTCCTGTTGTAGCATTACCACCTCAGGCTAACACACAAACACTGGAACTAACATATCTTTCCATTTGCACATTTAAACACGTTTATGTGTTTTCTGTGCCTATGAAGGTTTAAATCCCGTTTTTTATATTTCTGGACTTGTCTGAGGGAGCTTTATTTAAACAGTGAATATTCTGTCTCCTAGTTAATGGAATTCAGCTCATAAAAGTTATTAACAATCTTTCTATATTAAAATAAGCAGGTGTTATTATGAATGGACTCCAGAAGTCATCACCTGTTACCTGTGAATGTAAGTGCTTCTGCGTAGCAAAACATTATGGGAGTTGTTCGAGTCACATGACCGAGACTATTCATAAACCGTTTCCTCCTCCTACCTGTGTGTGCCTGTTAGTGTTTGTATAACACAATGTCTTCCATATAAAGCTCTTTTATGACTAGTTCCATCTGGCTCATGAATATTTAAAACAAGATCATATTACACATTACAACCTGATGAATAATTCAGAGAGGCTGATTCGTATGATTTAGGCTTGTAGCATTGACAAACCCTCACAAACATTTCAGCAACTTGTTAGGAAGGTCTATCAAATAGAGGTATGTTCTTTGTTATTTTTATTAATTCAGATGTATTTACATAATTATTACTCAGAATTAAACTATTTAAATATACTATCAAAGTATTATCATTAAAACTTCTTTCCTACACTTTTGACTCTGTCAGAGATCCTACGAGAGAAAACTTGTTGGAATCGCTTGTTTTATGATGTTCGTATCTGATGGTACAGTTATGGTTATACAACAAAGTTTTGCATGATTGTGCACTTGTTAAGGCTGCAGTGTTGTGTAATTTTAATATAAACAGAACTGCTAATGGGTTTTTATTTTTATTTTTTTAAGTCTTTGAACGATACGTGTGATTATTAAATATGAAATATAAGTATTGAGTACTACTCTGTAATTTAATGATCTGAAGTATACATGAATTAAAATAATTTGTCTGTCCTTGTTGAGGAACTGTCAGAGACGGTGAAAGTTAATCTGGAGAAGAGCAGATCAGATGATAGCATGCAATTCAACTCCACTACAGATGCTTCAGCAACTCAAAACACATTTGGGCAGCATTAATAAACCATCCATGCTTGTTACAAACAGCAAGTGACTCACACATTCCCAGAGCTGAAGACTGCTGTCTGTTTGGTCAGACCTTTTCTAGATAAAACTTCAAAGCAGCATTTAAGGAATTTTATGACTTTAAAACACTTAAGTGTGTTTTCTGCTGCATTGTAGTATGTATATAACAGCACTGGGCACATTTCAGAATTTAAGAATGTCTTTCTTTCGGTTCATGAGTGTGTATGTGAATTGAACATTTAGCAGGCTGAAGGATATTGAATTGGAAATTGAAATGAATTAAATTATACTGAAATTAAATTGACTTTGTGGTAAATTAAAGCGCCCTTTCACTATAACATCAAACTTCATTTCTGTCACGGCAACTCGCTGAGAGTTTAGCATGGCACTGTTAATGTGTTTGTGTGTGTGTGTGTGTGTGTGTGTGTGTGTGTGTGTGTGTGTGTGTGTGTGTGTGTGTGTGTGTGTGTGTGTGTGTGTGTGTGTGTGTGTGTGTGTGTGTGCGAGTGTTTGTGTGTGTGTGTGTGTTCACTTTGGATGGGTTAAATGCAGAGCACGAATTCTGAGTATGGGTCACCATACTTGGCTGTATGTCACTTTACTTAAAGTCTAAGATATGCTGATGTGAGCATGTAAGAAATACTGCTGCTTCACATATAACATATGTAAAATACATAACATTCATGAAACATACATGACATACATGAAATCACCCCATAGCAGATCTATACAGGTGGAGCTGGGGAAGGAGGAGGGTTTCTGAAACATGCTGCAACTGCTAGATGCAAAAAGAAACCAATCAGCTGTGCCATGTGAATATTGATGTGATTATATCAGATTGAGTTGAGCACCATCTAGAGTTTCATGACAGAACTTTTGTGAACATGAGACTTTTTTTCAAAAACATAAAAACCCTAATTATTCCAAACTTTTGACAAGAAGTGTTACTAATAAAATAGTTTATATATGCATTGGTTATAATGTCATGCACTGATTATTTTGCAGCTTGTTTACTATACCTCAGTTCAAATTAATGTCAAATTAAGAAATTAAATTGTGATTTAAAATTCAATATTGAATAGTGCACAACCAGGATAGTATTAGTATTAAAGTGTAAGCTTGATGTTTCATCTGTTGTACTTGTGTGGCAAATGCATGTTTCTTCCTAAAAACGACATTAGTCAAAATTCAGCTGTGCTCTCTACATTTCCCGAAAATGGATGAGGGGTATGAAATATCCATCTCACACGGCACAGTCAAAGCATCCGTCACTCTAACAGCTCATGCTATCCATAATTCTGTGTGTGCAAGGCTTAGAGCCCCACAGGCAGAACACCATTTACCTTTTCCACTTCAACGTGACCTCAAAATAAACGCTTCCCTCCCTCAGGAGTCTGTATGAGTGGCAAAATTCATCACGCCTCTGATATATTAGACTCGGTAGACCCAGTATCATAAATTAAAAAAATGTTCTGAAGGTGAATATGAAATACAAGCATGTAAAAAGCATTACTATCTTCCGCAGTGTGTAGGTGAAGGTACTCCGTGCTTCGGTTTTTACAAGTATTAGCCTTTTAAAAAGAATAAGATGGGCAGGAGATTAGTAAGCAGAACATTACATCATTACATGAGCAGAACACCATTTAATATTCAGCATTACATGATGATTGATGATAAAATTATTATGATGAAGTTTCATAATTTAACTTGATGATAACCATAATGTTAATATTGGCACAATGATTAAAAATAAAGTGAAAAAGGTGTACTAACCCCAGTTGATAGCATCTATCGGCCTAAGCACTTCTGTGCTATGTACTATTTTCTAATTTGTCGTTATGCTTTATCGCTTGCTTGTAGTTTATGTTATTACGTTATGCTTGTAATTTGTCATTATGCTTTAAGTCAATAATTTAGCTCTGAATCCATTCCACTGTTTTAAACTAAAGCTGGGAATCAGAGCACATTTCGTTTATCATCACCTCACAGTGAGGAAAGGTATCTCTCTCCATACCTCTGTAGATTACGTTCAGGAATGTAATCAGAAGGGAAAGTTTTGGACATCTCGACTCTAAATGATAAATGAGAGAGTAGTATTCCTGAGGTACATGACAGAGTTAATCTCTGTTAAATCCGATCACGGTGAGCTGATTGTGACTTCTTAGATCGCAGTGACGGGGAAGTGGTATCTGAATCCATCAACTAATACTCCCACATGCCAGCATGACACAGGGAACTCTCTTGCTTAGAAAATAATCATAGACTCTTTTTCTTTTCTTTTACAAAAAACAAAGAAACAAAAAACAAAGGCTCTTTTGGCCTGGCTGGCTGGAGCACTATGATGATCTTTTGTACACCTGAGATTATTAGTGGGTTTCTGAGTGTTTGTCGTTGAGGGGATGAGTCAAAGAGAGGTGTTGTTCTCCATGTAAGTACTTAGACTGTTGTGATTGTAGTGTCTTTGTCAACCTATCTGTCATAATGAGAAACAGAGGTTACACAGCCAGCTTTCATATTCTTGACACTAACACTGCATTTGTGTAACTGAGTACTAAAACTTAAACAAAAACAATGATAACATTATTATTATTATTATATAAAATGGTGTGCCACAAGGCTCAGTCTTAGGTCCTTTTTTGTTTGTTGTATATGTGCCCCCCTTTGTGATATATTGCTATTAGGAAATAAAGCTTAACTTTCTTTCTTATGCAGTATAAGACATAAAGACAGAAAGACTACAAAAAAAACAACAACTGACACCTATTACAGAATATCAACATTACAGCATGACTTTTGACAGTTGTTTACCCTTAACTGTAATTTCCTGAGAAAGAATAGCTGTTTGTTATGCCATCTTGTATTTCTTAAACGTCAAGCCAAAGTCATAATCACAGTGTTGTGATTTTTTTTCTTCTTTTAAATCCCGTGTTAAAATTGTGATTGTGATCTGATGCAACCTATTAGCCTGTTTGACATAAGACATATTTTAACTAGATTTACAGGTCACAGAGTTCATGTAGGAACATATGAAATAACTTAATTATGAATAACATGTTATGAAACAACACATATGGATAACAATTATGTAGTGGCCACAAAAACAAAACTAACTAATATTTCTAAAAATCTTTTTTAAAGTATTTAGAGGAATAAGTTCAGCTAAAAATTGAAACATCTGTCATCATATATTCTCATGCCCTCATGTCGTTCCAAAACCTTCATGATTTAGAGATCACCATAAACATTTAATACAAGTTTTAGATCATAAACTGTATTCCAACTCTTCTGAAGACATAGCTTTATGTGAGGAACTGACGGAAAACCTTTCCTAAAATCTAACCTCTGATGTTCCTTAAGTGCAATTTTCCTTTTGTGCAGTCATGAATATGTGTATATTAAAATTTGGTGTGTCACATTTTGATGTGTGATATTTCAGTATACATGAATGTTAATGAGATGAGACCTGCTGCAGTGAAGATCACCCATTACTAATGAATTAATCTTTGTCTCACGCATGTGACCTCAGAAGATGTGAAACATTACATACAGCTTCTATATTTTATGGTCCATTTGGTTATTTTCAGAGAATGACAGACACTGGTAAGCTTTCATTTTCATTGTATGGAAAAGAGCAGTGAACACTAAATTTGTGAACTATGCTGAATTTACCTTTTGTGTTCCATGGAAAAAAAAAATATTGTACAGATTTGGAAAGACATAAGGGTGACATTACTGACATTTTGAGGGCAAAGAAGCTTTGTGAAAGCACAGTGAATTTGCGTGACCAACTTACAGTGAATTTGTGGCCACATCTTCTAACAAAATTCTTAATCATGTAGAGTCCTATTGAAAAATGACCTGAATTTCAACTGCTAAAAATTATAAATGTGATACATTTTTTGACATCATGAGAAACATAATTTAACCCAAATATGTCTTTTAACTATATAAAATGTGTGAAGAAATTTAATTAAATCTATGATTTGAATTACTTGTAATGTTCAGGAGGTCTTTCTATGGACTGTATCCCTACAAGTCAAGCATGATCGGTCTGGAGTCGCTGACGGATCCATCTTCTGACTGGGACATCATAGAAACAATTGGGAAAGGAACATATGGCAAGGTCTACAAAGTCATCAGTAAGAAAGATGGAAGTCAAGCAGCAGTGAAAGTTTTGGATCCCATTAATGTGAGTCATTGAAGATTTTCTCCAGTTGTGGCATCTCTTCTGTGTTCAGTGTATTGCTAATGTGTTCTCATCCCGATGTGAACACATCGAAACTATTTTTATTTTTCCCCAAAGAATCTTAAAGCTCCAGTAGATTCAAAAATTAATCTGAAACATGCTGAAAATAACCTGTGAATAAAACCGTTGTCTCTGCACTCTAGTCAAGTTAATTCATTCATTTTAGGATTTAAGACTCATAACAATATTTTCAATGATTTAGAAACATCTTTAAAGGTGTTTCTTCTCCCCTTGTCCTCTCAGAATCCCAGTCACACTAACAGAGTAAGTAGATGTTCTTCCTAAACAGATATTTTCATATTATAGCACTATTGATTTCTGGAAAACTTGTCAGGATGTTTTATTTTTATGCCTAACCCTGATGTTCCCCATGTAGTGTGATGTCATCAGTGTTGCTTGATCCCCCATAACCCCCTGCTGCACAGTGCATGCATGGCTGCCTTCATTGTACCCATCAAATACCCTGCTGGTCATCATACAAGCGCATGCACTAAAGCTTGGGAGCATTTTTGCGTCCTTTACATTGTTATCATCTATTCTGACAAGTTATCTTTGTACTGTATATCACAGCTTTTTTGAATCAGCAGCAGTTTTCAATCATTTCTAGCTTCCGTTAGGAACAGTCCATGTTGTTAATCACAGAACCCATAGGAACACCATATCATTACAGACAACAAATGCAAATTAGGGCGCAGTTTTGTGTACTCACATATGTGATTAATGCAGTTGTGCTTATGGTTGTGTCAGGATGTGGATGAGGAGATTGAAGCGGAGTACAACATCTTGCGCTCGCTGTCCAACCATCCCAATGTGGTGAAGTTCTTTGGCATGTTCTACAAATCAGATGAGCTCTCTGGAGGGCAGCTTTGGCTTGTTTTGGAGGTAAATTTCTTTACCAGAGCTTGGTTTTGCTTTTTATTTGCATTATCCACAGGAAATAGAACTGACTGAATATTGCAGCTAGCCAGGCTATTTTAACCATGTTCACACTTTTCATAATGAGAAGATTCATGCTAATTCCAAGCAATTTGAATAAACACATTTTGAATATATGATTATGTAGACTAAAATAGATGCAAATAGTAATAAACTATGCCATTATTTATTTATTTATTTATTACTATTTCTTAACATTTTCATGTATGCATGACAAATATGCATCACATTAAGAAAATGTATATGTAATTTAAATTAATTAAAAAAATCCTATATTTACGCATACATATTTATTTAAGTGTGTATGCAGCGCAGACATTCTTATCATATTTTATTCCATGTTCTATGAAAGAAAGTAATAATGTATGTTTGGAATGATATGAAGCTGCATTAAAAAATGACATAATTTTGTTTAGGGGAACTATTTAATATGTATTCATGATATTATGTCTGATGTTATTACTGACAATAATAACGCTGAATAAAAATGCTTTGTGGTGTTTTGTTATTTTATGACTATCTATTGTTCTTTTTTCTCTCCCGTTCCTCATTACGTTCCCTCTCTGTCTGGCATTTCTCTCTGTGAGCTGTGTAATGGAGGTTCAGTGACTGACCTGATAAAGGGTTTGCTGATGAGAGGGAAACGTCTTGAGGAGCCCATCATCTCCTACATCCTGTATGGAGCACTTCTGGTGAGACACACACACACACACACACACACACACAGAGACTAAAGAAATCTGTTCACCCCAGCACAGGGAACGCTGCCTCAGCGCTCTGACTGTGCCAGAGTAGTTATTTTTTTGGGCCGTGATAGTGAGGAAAGACAGAGGGTGTCCAGCTGTAGACTTTAGGCAGTCTGGCCTTCAGGACCCACTTGACAACTCAGGTTTCTCTTGTTTTCTTCTCAGGGTCTCCAGCATCTTCACAACAACAGAATAATCCACCGTGATGTGAAGGGCAACAACATCCTCCTCACCACAGAAGGTGGAGTCAAACTGGTGGACTTTGGTAATGGCTACTGCTGTTTCTCTGAAGAGAGAGGAGATTTTTATTTTAGAAAGAGGATTTTTATTTAGAGAGATTTGTATGTATTTTCCTTGCCATGCAACAATGGTTCCAAAATGGACATTAGCTGGTTTTACAGTATTTGATTTATTGCTGCATATAGCTTAAACAGTGTATCAATGCTAAAATCAATATGGAGTCTCCAGTCCCTTGTGAAAAAGAAATACATTTAAACACATGGAAATATGTACTTTAAAAGAGTGTATTTTAATAGGTCAATATGAACTATATGCACTTATGCACACGTTAATTGCAATAATAGTTCAAATGTACATTAAATACGAGCATAACTTAAGGTTATCTTTGTATGTAATTTCATAATTACTCCTTTTGAGATATGTTTAAAGTGGACTGTTAAATTTATGATAAACTAAAATATACTTTTAAAATATACTTTAATGCCATTTCTAATGAAACGTTTGTTATGTATTAAAATATATTCGTCACTACACATTTGCAATGAAGTTAGTACATTTAAATATATTAACTTTAAACGTAATATTAAATAACATGTATAAAGCATCTACATGTGCTTTAGTATGTTAGTTAACATCAACATATGTATACCTTTTCCAATCACAACAAAATTATTAAAACAATAATTTAAAATGTACTTTAAAGCAAAACTTTTAATTCAAATTGATTGATTATTTTTTTAAAGTGCACTTAAGTGTTTCAAGAAACATAGTAATGAAAGGGTACTCTTTTTAAGCACACTTAAGTGGCTTTTTATTTTATTGATATTATATTTCTATTTGTAGTTTCAGTTTATATATATATATATATATATATATATATATATATATATATATATATATATATATATATATATATATATATATATATATATATATATATATATATACTTTTAAGATTTGAAGTACACTACAAGTGCACATTCAGTGTAATTAAGCACACTTCTTTTTCACAAGAGATACTTTATACTTCTAAACAATAACTTGTATTGCTCATTTAAGCTGGTTGCTTTACCACTTTAGCTGGTTAATGGCTGTATTTAATTTTATTTTTAATAAAACATGATGTAAAACATCCTATATTTACTCAGTTTACTAACAATTAATTTGTTGACTATACATGAGATTTAAAATATATTATTTTTATGCAGATATACATCATATATTATTATTTCATGCATAATAAAATGAACAGTATGCTAATACTGTACCGTGGTTTATGAGTTATCAGCAAATTAAATGCTACTGAATTGAGGTGGAGCCATTCAGGCGTCTGTTCAATGGCGTTCTGCATGGAAAGTGTGTGTGAGGGGGAGAGGGGGCTGTGTGGGGCGACTGATTCTTGTCTGCCTGAGGCGTGTTTGTCCCCCGTGCATGTGAGAAAGAAGTGGTTCCCTGCTGGGAAGCAAAATGCCCTCATCACGTAATGCTTATGCATGCCTCAGATTAATTGCCACCTACTGAAAGTCTGAATCCATAGAACTGTTTTTGGTCCTACTTGAGAAATAACTTTACAGTAGTTGTTTATCATCACAGATGTTCACAAATTTCAGTAGAAAAGCAATCACATTCAATGAAAATAAAGACAAATAACTGTATCAAGCTGTGATTCTGACATATGAGGTCTTGATTTCTTGCAGGTGTCTCAGCTCAGCTGACGAGTGCCCGTCTACGACGAAACACATCAGTGGGAACCCCGTTCTGGATGGCTCCTGAGGTCTGTCCCGTCTTTAAAATATGACCTTACTCTCTTTATTTCTGTGTTTCAGTCTCTTTCTAGTCAACACCCATCCCTATTTTTGATGAAGCACAAAACACAAAATCACTCACCTTCGTATCACTCCAAACTTGAATGGTTCACTGTTTAACTGAAAGTTCCAGCTGCTCTTTTCTGCACAATAAAAGTGAATTCAATGTGAATTCTATTCAAATATGACATGCCATTATGTGTTTTAGCAGGTTTGAAGTCAGTGACATTGGTTCTCAGACATGAATGAATAATATTTGAGAGCTATGACAGATTGTAAGTAAATGATGACTTAAAGGGGTCATATGATGCTACATGCACTTTTGTTTGAAATAGTTTGAACTGAAATGTTTGTTGGCAGTGTGTGTACACAGCTACCCTATAAAGATAAAAATCCACACAGGTTTTTTTTTTTTTTTTATCTACTCATATCTTTACCCCTCTCACAAATCGAGCCGATCTCAGATGCCTGTCTGTGTGACATCACAAAAACAGGCTCCACCCATGATA